>NW_012028719.1:8149-112480 GCF_000956235.1 Wasmannia auropunctata | reverse complement strand
TTATTTATTTATTTATTTATTTATATTTATTATATATATATATATATATATATATATATTATATATATTATATATATAGATTTTTTTAGAATGAGATGTCTTTTTGATATATATATATAAACCAAAAAGACATTTCCGGCATGCAATATTTTTTATTATACAACTGCAAAATTATTGTTAACTTGTTGTATAATTTCCGGTAAACTAGCAATTACTTGAAATTATGCTGTGCAACTCGTGCGAATCTTCGAGTCAATTGTATAATCCTTAATGATAAGATGCCGACTAATTTAATTTTATGTTTTTGTTTTCGATAATACGAAGTGTACGAGAGATATGCGCAACCATTACATAGCAAGTGTTACATAGTATTAAAATTAAACTGTAATTATAGATCAAGGCCTAACAATTGATGATAGATTGTCTGCACAAAGTACAGCGCAATTTCCAACTTATTATGCAAAAGTTTTTACGTTCTACATGGAGGAGCTAGGGGGAAGAGATTGCATTTCATTTTAGCTATTCATAGCAAATATATATCGGCACTTATTTGCAATATTTTAATTATTAATTGTGACCGATCATTTATTCCGATAATATAAACCGACCTATCGAGTCGTTTAAATCACGCGCAAAAATAGAATTTTGAGGTACTTGCAAAACATCAACAAGAATATTACGTTAGGAATAAAAGTAATTTTTTTAAAAAGTATCAACTCAAGCTCGATCACAAGTTTAACTTATTTAACAAAATATTCCTTCTGAAAGTAAACAGACATCTGAAAATCTTGGATCTTTGATATTGTGTGATGTTAGATTCTACGAGTGCCATGATGTAAGGCGTAAGTGGTAAGGCGTTTCCATTTGGAATTATTCATAATTCGATCAATGTCACTGTTAAAAAAAAAGTAGATATATGCAGTAAGGATTATCACATTGGCTTAATTATAAACGGTGATAGATTGATTTCGAAGGTCGCCAGAGAATAAAAGTCATTTCAATATAGACGCCAGCGGGCGAACAAACTAGCATCCTCAACGAAATGAAATAGATAATCGTAATTTACATTGCAAACGTATTTCAGGTCATGTATTGCATAAGAAATGTTATTGCTTACTCACGCTTACGTATGCGTGAGTTTTCTTAACAAACTTCGTAGATTTTTACAAAAAAAAGTATGAATAATGAAGAGATGTATAAAGTATAAGCTTATACATATGGAAAGATATATAAAGTTTAAAGAAGTTTAGATACACAAATGTGAGTTCTTTTTTTCAATCATTTAAAATTATTATTAGGATACGGTTTTTTCAGTCTGTTCTAGGTATTAACGTTATACCTCTCTCTCTCTCTCTCTCTCTCTCTCTCTCTCTCTCTCTCTCTCGTTCTATTTCTGTTAGACTTCGTCAGATTACACATGATGTATTTGTTTTGAAAATATTCTAATTATCGTGTTTTTATTTTTATATTACTTCATCAGAAATGTTTGAGTCATGCTAAGTAGCGAGTTAATTGCACTATTTTATATTTTTTTATATTTTATAGTCTTTACGATTTTGTGTGATATCGTAATGAGATACGTGTTTATAATCAAATTTATATCTTGATATAATTTGCAGACCATATAAATTTTATCTGCGTTCGAAATCATAAATATTTAAAGATGCAAGACAGCCCAATTGAATTGAGGATAGTGATTTTTCGAATTCAATATTAAATCGAATTCAGTATTGATTCAATATTAAATTCATACACGGAAAGAATAATTTTGCTGAATCTAGATCTGAAAATAATTTTTATTCAATTATCAAAATAATTTTGTGCAAAAGTCAAAATGATTACTAGAATATCAAAACGTTTTAGCAATGCTTGTCAGTTTTAACATTCCAAAAAATTATTTTGATGATTCAACAAAAAATTATTTTCAGATCTGTTTTTAGCAACATTTCCCAATCTTTCAACAAAATCGTTCTTTCTGTGTATATATATCAAATCAATATTTATTTCCTGCGTATTGATGTTGAAAATAACCAGTTCAACTTAATTTTTGTGAGACATAGATTGTGCAGAATCAGCTTTAAAACATATGCTATTAATGCAAAAAGTTACTTCTGGCAATATAAACAATCTATTAAGTCGTCGTATAATAGTTTATCTCTATTCACGCAAAAAAAGCACCTGATAACCTTGATATTTCCAATTACATTAGTCCAATAGCATTACGCATTTCGTTCGTTTACTAAAGATCACATCATCACATTCATAAAACTTAATTTCAAAGAAAGATGAACTTTAGTTATTAATAATTAAGGATTATCACATCGGTGTGTGCGATTGTATAAATATTTCTGAAAGCAATCAAATTTAATTTACGATAACAAAAATTTTAAATCCGAAAAAAGATAACAGGAAAGATAACAGTATAATAATATATCGTTCTTAGCCATATTTTCCCAAATCACAATCAAATAATTGCGTTATTCTTTTATATAAAATCTTTCTCCTCTGTTTTATTTGTCTCCGTCATTTTATCGAATTTTATTATAGATTCAACCAGTTTTCTTTATATCCTTTTTGGTTTCAGTTTACGTTCTTTTGTTTTCACGTTTGATACTATGATTTGCATATTTAAATTCACTGTTTTTTTTCTATGTTCTGTCCACCTTGCGATTAAATTGTTATTTCTTTATATTTTCTTTCATAGCAGCTTTATTGATGCCTAGCCTTTTTACGTGTACATTTTTTCTTCATGCTCTTTGTAATAAGTACAAAATTTTTGTTATTATAATAAAAAATATTCCAGTCCAGGTTGAAATACCGAGAAAATAACTACGCAGATTTATAATGAAAGATCGACTTGGAGGGGGAGGGATTAAAATCAATCACAAAGTCGAGGCACGTATATACTACGTGGTTTGGCCGACACCGCTCGCTCGAGCGAAGAATGTAAATTTCCATTTTTCCCATTCGATTCCCTTGCATTCAAACTTCAATTCTTACCGAAGATCAGGAAGAGCGTGGTAAAGTTTATACCTAGGCACTTCGTCGCCGCCCCTTTTCCGCGGATGCCGATTGATTCTCTCGCTGTCTGACCCTACTTGCTGCTACACCGCACGTGTTTACGCGAGGTTCAATTTATGTCAAGATCGCTCCATGCGAATATTCTTGCATACGATGTAACGTGAACATCTTCGGGCAACGAGGCGTGTAACGGCGCGGCAGGGCATACACGTGAAGTAACATAGTACGGGTGTGTACTTCAATGATAATGAATAAGCACTACCGCTCTGCATCGACAGTGCTCTCGAATGCCGGATTGTATCTTAAGGCAATGGCCTCTCTCTCTCTCTCTCTCTCTCTCTCTCTCTCTCTCTCTCTCTCTCAACGTGTAATTAGATGTCACGTGAGAACAATCGTTGGCAATGCCACAGCTGATGAGCGAACGATTATTTCGCGTCCGTCGAACAGATAATCGAATCGGTTATTTCAGTGACAAAGATATATTAATATCGCACAATTGTGCCTGTAGCAGTGTTTAAATTGTACAAATTTGAGACGCGAAAGAATCGCGAGGAATCTGTTTGACGCTAAAAATCACACACACACACACACACACACACACATCGTATGCGACGGATTCGGTCGTGAAAATATCGCGAACTTTACGGTAACTTCCTTCCTAAGAATTTCCGCATAATTCCCAACGCGAACGGTGAAACGTCGTGAAATTTCTCGCAGTCTGAAATGAAGATTCGTAATGCGATTATAATTTGCAACATCTCACTTTCTATACGGGTGTAATATTTCCGACGTTTCTCTCACTGATACGCTAACCTTCACTTGAAATCTGCTGCCAATTTGTTAAATTTAGAAATTTACAAATCTCCAAATTTCCTCTTAATTCGTTTGTTTATTGTTACGTGGATCGAAATTGTATTAATGATTTTATTAATGATTTAGCTATTAATCGTGATTACAAAAAATTATATAAAAAAGAAAGTAGTACCACCCAATAATTAAAAAATTGAAAAGAAATAATATCAACATTATTATGCAGCTACAGCAAGAAAGATAAACAAATTATACAAATTTAAAAATAATTATAATATTAATCATTTTGTAAAAACATAGTAGTCATCAATAATCATTTTCTATAAATATGATAAGATGGAATATAAGAAATAGTAAGATAATTTTATTAATACATCTGGCCCTTTTCAAATTCTACAATTTTCATTTAAAACATTTTTTTCAAAATATTTTGGTTAACAATAAGTTAAAATAGGACACCCTGTATATTACAATGCAGCAAGATAAAAATTACAAATTTAAATACCGTATAAATATCGTACTAATTTATTACTATATAATTAACTTCGTATCTCAATAACGTCATATCAAGAAAAAATAAAGTCGCGCGGAAAATGCAGTTGCCATGGTAGCTAAATTAAAAGGAAAAATACTACAATAACACTAGTTTACAGAAAAAATTACTTAGAATGGACTAGGTATTTTTCATAGTTTTTAAATGTTGAAAAACCCATTCAAAAAGATTCCAACACATCAGGTTTCAAAGATAATATTTTATCATGTCATATTGACATTTTTTTGTAAAAAAGATTAACGTTATCTTGAAATTCCGATCAAAAGTCACGAATATTGTTCTTCCTGTATAAAATGAATTTTTCATTTTCGTCGTATTTAGAACACGCCATTTAAACAATATATTTACATATGTAGTAGTATGATCGCACTATGATTCTGTAATGTTCTGTAAAAACGCAAACAATATTGTAATTATTAAAAAAAAACGTAAATAACAATGCGTATATCTGTTTTAAGTTTTTTATAATTTACAATTAGTGACACATTCTGATTGATTACGTCGTTGAAAATATTTTTTTTGCATATCTCTAATAATAGCTTTTTCGCAAAAATAAAAAAAAATTAAATAAAATAAAAATTTAAACACTGTTAATAAAATCACTGTTGAATACTGAAATATTAGTCATTTAAGATACATTTACATTTAATGCAAAGAAATTGCTCAATATTCATAGATTCCAGATAATCATGAATACATAATAATAATTCTTCTCATGAATCTATTATATTTTTGTTATCAATTCGATTAAAATCACACTGACGATAACATATTATATTATTATAAATATTATATTATTATAAAATTGAAGATAACATACAAATATTAAAGTGCCGGTAAAATGCGTTATGTTAATTGCTCGATAACGCATCTACATAACTAATAAATCAACGTCAATAACAATCTTTTAATCATCTCATTGAGTGAGTTCTCAAAGCCGAAGAAGAATAATCTGCATAAATCACACAATAAATCCTTTAATATACTAATCGTTCTTTAGTGTCAGCCCACAATAAGGACTTTAAGCCTTACACCGTAAAATATTGACCAATTATACAATCGATTATTCTCCTCATATTCGACTACGATGGTCTATTTCTTACTGCTTAGAGCTTAAAATCCTCATTGTGGACCGACACTTACAAATAAAAAAAGAGTATTTTTAAAACAGCAAGTTATTTCTTTGTTGCAAATTTCGCATACGTATTCTCACCAATTTAATACACACGTAAGACTTCGGCAATCAGAGCCTAATAAAAATGGTGTTACCTAATCTACCATTATAGATACATAGATTTTAAGCAATTACTGTAAAAAAAAAATTAATTATGCCGAGATTATCCAATTTTCCCACGTACTACGGAAAAATTTAATGAATCTGTAATTATATCGCTTCTCTCTCTCTCTCTCTCTCTCTCTGTGCAAAACTTCATCTTTAATGATTTTTTTTCTTTTGCTGAATAGAATACTTCTGTTCGCAGTATCATCGACAAACACGCGTCACGTTAACAATAATTCAGTGCAGATGAAATGTAGCGCAGTATCGCGCTCGTTGAGAAATATGTTACACGCTCATAGCCATAATTTTTTCACGCAATTGCGTGGCAATGATTCATGGACATCTTCTTTCTCGTTTATTATACAGCACGTGCACAAATCAAACCCGATCGATTATCGCTTCGTTCCATCGCGTCTCATCGCATATCATTGCTCGTGTCGTGTGCGGTAGATATGCGGTAGAATATTCGTCGAAAATTACGTACTCTAATCGTAGAAAAAAGATACGAGCAAAGAAAGAGAAAAAAATTTGAAGAATTTTTTTTTAAGCATAGCGATAACGCGGAACGCGCGTGTACACATTTTGTACAATCTCGGTGAGCATCGTTTCACTTACGGTTGACGATGCATAAATCGGTACTGTGTCTCAGGTCAAGAAACCTTCTTTGTGATTCTACAAAGAATAACGATTGAAGCGTGACTCACGTTTTCGCACGGCGCGTTAGAAGCGAAGAAAACGCGGGGAGCTATGATTGCCACCTTTTCTTCGTATGTATGGCGAGAGAATGACAAATGGATACTAATGCGATGTCAGTTAAATATGACAGCTTGTGACAACCAAAGAAGAATAACCGTCTTGTAAAAATCGCAATTCGTGCATAATTCACGGTCAGCTGCCGTATATAATGTAGCCACGTTTGATGCTCGTATAACTCCTTGCGGAGATGAAGCACACGCGCCGGGAAATCCGCGCGCAGGAGCATGCACGCGGCACAAAAAATAATGAGCGCCTAGCGGTATCGTTATTATCGTTATTTCAACTGTTTAATAGAGAAATCTCGCGAGTAAAATAACATATATTATAAGTGAGACAAATTAAATGCTGTTAACAGGAGCTAGAGTAGCACATTTATCTGAAGTAAAACATTCCTAGCTAATTCCGTTCAATATACGTAATCATCGTATCATTTTTATTAATTACAAATTATTTCATTTCTATCTAATAATTACAAATTGTTGCAAGACGATAATATGTCATATATATACGATAATACTTCTCCACTTTTTTCCGTAATTTAATCATTATTGCGCACAAATTAAAATCGCGTGTGTCTGCGAAGGGGAATAGCGATAGGAGGAGACGATAAGAGGATGACAATTGAGAATTATATATGGTAATATCGTGTTCTTACTCATGCGTAACCCAATTGTTCCGATAATGTCAATAACAAGCAAGACCGTCAATTTACACGGATTTTAATTAAATATACAACGTAATCGAGTCTGTGATTCAAGCAACTTCTACGAATAATATGAAACATTTACATCGAAGTATATCTATTAAATATCAATCGATCATTTTTCACATCACAAACGCAATCTTCAATTCTCATTTAGCGCGTTTGAATTATTCAGAGTTTGTCCTTGACAAAGAGTTCCGATACAACTATGATAAAGAGCAGAAGAGAATTACGTTCTTTGTAATCGAGTGATACGAATGGTATCGTGAATGAGCTCAAGGAGATGCGCAAAGGTCCCTTTTTTCTCGTTTATTTCATATGCTACATAAAAGTTTTAGCAATGACAAGCAGTTTCATTACCTATATTCATTACCTACTGTTACTAATGAACTCTACTGTCAATTAACTTTTATAGTCGATGCTCCTACTAAAAGTTTCGTTTTTCAATCATCTTCATTCGACACGTTTTACGTAATGATGAAAAGTGATACTTCAATCGCAATAGAAGTTATTGTCATTCAAGTGTAAAATAACGCTTAATCTTTTATTCTTTTGTTAAATTTGCAGAATCGAAGATGATTCTGAGGGGACTCAGCGGGCAATTCAAGTCGGGCGAGCTGACGGCGATTCTAGGTCCTTCCGGTGCCGGGAAATCAACGCTACTTAACATCCTCGCGGGATACAGGTCAATATTTAAATTTATATTAAATAATCGCAAATTCTAATGATTCTCCTTTTAATCGCCGAACAAGTTGAATTGACTAGACTTATTCAAACTCACTGCTAGCCTAAAGATGCTATAAAAAAGATCGATTATTCAGAAAAATAAATAATCGGTTTCTAACTGCGTAGTGCTTTAATTATTCCGTTGCATAAGATTATCTCTTGAAAATCATCAGTGCAAACAACAACAAAAAAAAGATCAGAATACATATCTTGTAATTGGTTCTTGAGAATCATGATACTATCTTCGAAAATTATAACATCATTTTGTACGTTTCCAAGATTTTATCGCAGATTTATTTCTGCTGATGAAAAAAAATTATCTGTGTATGCATGTAAAGTTTTGTCGATAAATGTCATATCTATCGAATAAAACTTTGTGGCAAACTCCAACGACCGCTGACCTCGGAATATCGACCGGTGACATATCGATTGAATAATCAATGACATTAAAATTAACACAACGGGTTACGTCAAGCTCCTATTGTGGAAGCGGCAAGGCGACAATTTTTCAATGCGTCATAAAATGCGTTGTTTTTTCCTTCTCGTTTTCTACACAGAAAGCGAAACAAAGTTTCTCCGTTACAGATGCACGGACGTAGGTGGCTCGATAAGTATCAATGGACAACTGCGGGACATGCACGAGTTCAAGAAGATGTCGTGTTACATCATGCAAGACGATCTCATACAACCGAATCTCACGGTTTTCGAGGCGATGTCCTTCGCCGCCGACTTAAAGCTGGGCAGAAGGAAATCAAAATCTCAAAAACGCATCGCAGTAAGTAGAGATCTCGGCCTTTTGCTATAACGAAATATAGCGTATACCGGAAGATAAACTTGTAAGAATAACGTGACACCAAAGAGTTTTAAGTTACAAAGAATTAAGAAAATTAATGTAATATATCAAACTATTATGTAATTAGAAGTGACAAGTGATAAAGTAGTTCGGCGCGCCATAAAAATATGAAATTTTTTTTCCTTTTCTATACAGTAATAAAATGGTGAAAATGGTTCGAAGACGAGACATACATAACAAAATTTACAAGTATTTCATAAGATAAATAACACTTCGATTAATTTTAAAACAAACTGTTTAAATTTCTTTCTTTTAAATATCTGTCGATTAAATATTTATTAATGAGTATATAATTGCTTTAAAATTAAATAATATCTTTATGTAAATCAAATCATGCGCTATAATCATGTTTTTCTTTCTCTCTCTCTCTCTCTTTGCCATTAAGATTTTGACATAATTTTATATTACTAATACTATAATTTAATTTCTCAACAATTTGTCTTAAAAAATCTCATTTTAAGTGTTAATATTATTAGCAAAACATACGATGTTAGCGATATTATTAAATATAAAATTTTCCACAACGCGTAAAGAAATAAAATCGTGATCAAGAATGGAAAAAAACAATAAATTCTTTACACACCAAACCTATAAAAAGGCAACATTTAATTACTCATGAATATTCTAAGTTTTTTTTTCGCCTTGCGAAAATCACGAGCAAATTGCGTCCAATAATTAAATAGGTATATTACACGAGAATAGAAAAAGCTTCTTCTTTACCGCGTATTTTTTATGTATATCATATGTCAGATAAATCACGAAGATGCATATCGCAAAAATATTAACATCTGATTTCAGATAGATGAAATTCTAAGCACACTTAGATTTACCGGAACGCGAGATACACTCACAAACAAACTCTCCGGTGGTGAAAGAAAGAGGCTGGCAATCGCACTAGAGCTCATAAATAATCCGCCCGTTATTTTTCTCGACGAACCGACCACGTAAGTATTATTCGTGCCGATTAAAATTAGTTGTCTTAATTTTTCAATTATGTAATATCTACTTCAGAATTCAATTAATTTTAATTTATAAAAAGATTACCACACACACACACAAATATAGCGCAGGTGTGTGTGTGTATGTATTTATTTTATATATATATATATATATATGTATATATGTATATATATGTATAATGAATCAGAGAAACGAGTGAATCATATACGTTGCCTCCTACATTTTTATCTTGCTATCCATTGAGGATTCATCTCCTATTTATCACCATGCGAGTGTAATAAATAGAAATAATTTTTTAGCTTTTGTTTTAAACAATAATTACATACATAAAAAAATCACTGTACAACTGCAAAATGTAAAGTCACAATTTCGGTACTTCAAAAACGCAAATCTTTAAGAATCTGACAATGCAGGAGAGAATCGTTAGTATATTCTAAATTCATCATTCATTTCTAAAATCGCAATATTATTCGCTGAATTTTGACGTTACTATCAATTTTTTATATTGCTATTCACATAACTATTCGTCACCAGGAATTTTACAATGCCTCAAGAATCATTCTGTTGCCTTAATTAATTCCTCGGGCGATATATGCATTTAAAAAAGAGGAGATAAAAAGGTTGATCTCAAGAGACCAATCATTCATCGTAAAGTAAAACTGCAGCAAAATACAATGCATAAATTTCTTGTTTTTCATCCCTTTTTTTCTCTCTCTCGGTGTAAAATTTAAAAAAGCTCAGTGCTTCAATAGAAAAATATAAAGGTCATATTAAAAATTACAAATACCAGAAATCGTCAATTCTCTTTCTCGCGGTTTTACGACACGCCAGATGACGGAACAAAAACGCATAAACAAACGGATGTGTATGTAAAAGAAAAATACTTGACAGTATAAAACGTCCAATAGATCAAACATTTGCTCGCGGCAAATGTTTTAACGCGCATTTCGTTCGAACTTTGTTGATCGTATAGTATTAATTGTACGCTTTTAGCGACGAAGGATTTTCGCGCGGAAATGCCGCTCACTGCTGTCGAGATAGAGAGAGACGTGCTCTATCGCGGTGTAAGCTTTAAAAGGAGATCCCTCTTTTTCCAGCGGACTGGACGAGCTCTCCTCCCTCCAGTGCGTCGACGTTCTCCAGAGGCTGGCGCACTTCGGACGCACCATCGTGTGCTCGGTGCACACGCCCAGTGCGAGCGCATTTAAGAAATTCGATCACGTCTATGTCATGGCCAACGGACAATGCGTTTACAGAGACACCGTGAGCAACATAGTGCCGTTCTTGCGAAACATAGGCCTAGAATGCCCGAAACATTACAATCCGGCGGACTTCAGTAAGTTGTATACGTGATCTCACGAGAGATTTAATACCGTCTGTGCGATCACGTTTTTTTGCTTCGCGATACGCTGAGATAGCGATGGACATCTGAAGGTCCGACTAAAACTAGTCGTCTATGTTAATTATTGTTAAGAAATATTATTTATAGCATGCATATAATTTATATGCGGCATTGAGTAATGTAGGCTACAAAATGTAATGTAGACCTTCGAGATTTCTTTTCATAAGTAATACTAATAGAATTATGAAAATAACAAATTAATAATTTATAATTTAATTGACATAAGTTATAAATATTCATTAGTTAAGAATTTATACGTAATATGTTCGATTTCGATAAAAAATGATTACATTAATAAAAGTATATTAACAATGAATATTCGTTTCAGTAATAGAGATCTCATCGGGTGAATACGGTTTTGATTTGATCGACCGGATGATCACATGCGTAAACACGAAGCTACCGCTACTTCCGATTTTGCGATCAAAAAGCGAATTCGAGCTCGACAAAAAGAACCCGAAAATCTCGTGGATTGATCAATTCGGCACGCTAGTGAAGAGAATGATACTGCAGCTATATCGAAACAGAGTAAGATCAACGTATTTTAGATTAATTCAAATATTCAAATCAGAAACAAATTTTTCAAAGCGTTCGTTATAAAGAAACACTTTAGGACTAAAATTTGCCCATCAGGGAAACGTTTAAAACCGGTTTATTTTTATATTATTGAACACGAACTTAACGTAAACGCATTTGATATCAATTTGATTGCAATATTTTAATCAAATCTGTTAACTATTAGTATATTACTACCATTTTGCTTAAGTTAAGGTATAAGAAGTATTTGTAGGTATAATAATAAAATAAATAGTGCAATCAAGAAAAATGTATCAAATGTAAATGTTAAATAAGTGTAAAATGTAAATATAGAAGATAATGGTAAATGTAACTATATATGGTTAAGTTTGTTTTGTAAATCAAGTCCCCTTTCAGGCTTTAAATGTGCTAAAGGAAATAAATTATTCTTATTCTACTACCATTTTGCTTACTGAAATCAATAAATTAAGTGATAGCACTATCACAAGTGATTTGTACCACAAGAGATCCTCAAACACAAGAAACGATACTTGGAAAGAAAAAATATATAGTCTCTAACACAGCTAAACAATGTTATCAGATATTTGGCCAGAAGATCTCTCCGAAAATGGATCGCGCGCAAAAATAAGCAGAGATTTCTCTGTATGTTCACAGAGTCACATGTACCTGAAGATAGTACTACACATCTTTCTGGGGATAGTGATTGGCGGATTATTTTTCAACATGGGCAACGATGGCTCCAAGGCCCTCTTTAATTTCGGTTTTTGCTTTGCATGCGTGATCGTTTTTCTGTATATACCCATGCTACCAGTGCTGCTGCATTGTAAGGAAAAATTCTTTTCTGCGCGTAGAAAAATTTGGAACAGTGCATAAGAAAATAAAAATCAATTTTCTGTCTGATCAAAACTTTACGTATTGATGTTATATTCACTATAAAGAAGCGCGTTCGTCATACACTTGAAGTATCGACATTTCATGATATTTGTTTGAATCGCTGAAATTATATTCAAAAATTAAATGTATTCTTAAAAATGCAAATCTTCGTAAAAACATATAAATAATCCAAAAGCGCCATTATTTTTATAGAATTTTTATTTTTATAATTATTATTTGAGAAAAATCAGCTCAAAATCATATTTTATCTTGTTATTAATTATCTTCTCATTGCAGTTCCTTCGGAAATCCGAATGATGAAACGGGAACACTTCAACAGATGGTACAACCTTAGCGCATATTATTGGGCCTTAACGGTAGTCAATATACCTGTACAGGTTGGTCTCTCATCTCTTAAGCCCCATCTACATAAGTCGCAAACGCACAACGCAAACGCAAACGCGGAGAAAAAAAAAGAACGAAACGTCAAAAAATAAAAGAAAAGAAAGAGAGAAACGTCCGCGTTTGCGTTTGCGTTTTGCATTTGCGACTTATGTAGATGGGGCTTTATACAGTATAAATATTTACATAGCAAAAAGATTCTTTTTCTTCGATTTCTTCAGCGCTATAGTATCCGAATCAAGTCTTAGTCTCTTCGAGAAAAATCATCGCGCTGCAGAGATTTTGATTTCTTTATAGTTTTGTTATAGTTATAATTTTTATGGAAAGGAATTTTACGGGAAGGAATTAAATTTCTTAGCAGGATTATTTTACATTAGCAAGATTATTTTACGTTAAATCTTTTACATTGAAACTTGAGTCCCGATCTATTCATCTCTATTCAAACGTCGTAAAAATCATTCTTGACTCTTTCCCAGATATTTTTCGCAGTTTTGTATCTCAGCATGGTCTACTTGATCACGGGGCAACCGCTGGAATTGCACAGAAGCTCCATGTTCTTCTGCACTTGCTTTGTATGTGCCTTCATCGCGGAGAGTATAGGACACAATATTGCCAGTATATTTAATGTCGTGGTACGTGCAAGACAGCGTCGCGGAAGGAAAAGTTTTTTTCCAAGACTTCGAAAATAATTTGTATTTCCATTTTTCAGAATAGTGTATTCACCGGACCCGCGTTGACTTGCCCGTTAATGCTAATCGCGGTGCAAGATTTCGGTGACTCGAGGCCTCTGCCGCTCTACCGGTCGATTCCCATGTACATGAGTTACATCCGATACGGACTGGAGGCTCTCACAACGGCCATGTACGGTTACGGTAGACAAAGACTACCTTGCCCAGCGGAGGAGACTTACTGTCATTTCAGTTCGCCCAAGGAAGTCTTGCGAATCATAGGTAGGAATGATTGCCTATTGACTTCGACTTCTCGAAGGTCACGTAATCGATCCGGCCGTTCCGATAATCATTTGCGCTTGTATACATCGCGCGTATATACATGTCCGTCCTAACGATTTTCCGAAAGCTTTGTATCTCGTGTTACAATCTATAAATGTCGGAAATGTTTAAGCAAATTCGTCTGCGTTTCAGGTGCGGAGAAACCTCCGAACTTCTGGTTGGACATATCAGCCCTCTTCATTATCTTATTTATTTCCAAAGGGATTTTATATTATTTACTGAGGCAAAGGGTGCAACCAAGCAAAACTTTCCAGATGCTCCAGTTTATCAGAACATTCATCAAGACAAATTTCAATATTTGATAATTATTTCTATTATTAGTTCCATTTTCGTTCGTACCATGATGTGTCGGCATCATACGCGTCGCTCGGTGCTCTCTAAGTAAATAGAACGTATTCTGTTCACGAATATGAATTTGAATTGTATTTGCGAAATTACAAAATTGTGTCGATATAACGATATGCCGAACGTGATATTAGTTATATATAAAAAAAAAAGAAAAGAAAATAATTTGTAAAAATAAAATAAAAATTTCATTGTACGATTTTTGCTAAATAAAAGAAAAATATATGTTCTTTTATTTCTATCACCATACCATCAAAGCTAGAATATTGCATAAGTATCGTCTCAAGATAAATTTTAAAATAAAATTAATTTTTATAAAAAAAAACAATGTAATAAGTTAATTTTTATTTTTAAAAATTATGTTGCTGTTAAAATAATTAAATTTGATTTTGCATAAAATACACAGAGTTCGCGTTATAATACCGATTTATCTTAAGTATATAAAAAATAATTTCGCTATGAATAATTTTAAAATGAGATAGCTAGTACCGTCACTAGTCACTATCTCTATATTAATAATATACATATACAATTACAAGTTTAGAGGAATTTTTCTAAGCATCTAGCTTTGATACAGCTGACAAGCTGCTATTTATCATTGGACACGCGTCATAGAACAATAAGACGTTAGGCGATAAATATAGATAAACGATGTTAGATGATCCGAGTCATAGATTATGATGCAGTCTTAGATTACGACGACGTACTCGGTATTAATTCCCGTAAATGGTCACTCACACTCTCACATTATTCAAGATAAATTCATTAAAATTTTAAATAAAACATAATCAATATCCGTAATATTATGTATAATCTCTTTGAATTAGCATTAATTATTTCTCAAAAATTAGAAATAATTATAATAATAGTTTATGTAATAAGAAATTATTAGTACGCTTTATTAGAAGTATACGCGTGGCAATAGAAATACATAGGTGCGCTTTCATAATGTGGTCGCTCGAACCAGCAAGAACAGGTAGAAAATACCATCTGCTGCGAACAGATATTGTAAAGAACGGTCAGGATGGTGGTGGTAGCTGCTGAAAATGGTAGTGGGAGCATTAAGTGCCTTTAATTCCGTTGTTCCCTCGGGTCAGTCTCCACTCTCTCTCTTCGCATGGAACGGTTTCTCGCTACTCTGCAGGATGTGCAAGTATAGCATAGCGTCGTGTATTGTCTTACTTTATCTACTATGCGTCACGTATGGGTGAGTAAAATAATGTATATCCGTGATGAAGACAATCGAAATGAGTTGTTCGAAATATTGTGTGTAAATATTATATAATTTCTTTCATCAACACGCTGATAATCGAAGATAAAATATTAGCGTTGGCACACCTGTACACGTGTACACGCAGATGTCAACAAGCATTATTCACTCTTTACTCGCTCCTTTAAAGGAAAATTCTACCGACCAATATTACCGTTTTTCTTTATGAATACAACGCACATATGTGTAATTTTTAATTATTTTAATTAATTAAATCAGTACACATGTGTGTAATTTTTAATTACTTTAATTAATTAAATCACACGAGATAAGCTCTAATCTTTGGCTGTATTCTTTATCTCAATCAAGAGATCACGTGAACGTTTCAATTGATCCATTAAATTTTTCTAACGCACAAGATCTAAATTAACACAGATGACTTTCAATTGCTAAATATAATTCTAACGATTCAAATGGCATTCTACGAATGGTGTAAATTGTAATTTAAAGAGTACGATTTTTGTTTCATTCAGCTTAGATTGGTCCTCAAGAAGAAATAACTTCAATAACAGGTTCCCGACAAGAAAACAAACGTCTAATGAATTTGATGTCCTGATATTTACTCAGACATGGCCGTTGACAGCTTGTTTCGTATGGGAAAACAAGTCGCGGCCAAACGATACGCACAGTTGCTCGTTACCTAAACGCGACGAGTGGACTATCCACGGAATTTGGCCCACGAAATACAACACGATAGGCCCGCAGTTTTGTAACAGCGCGTTACCATTTAATCCAAGCGCTATAGCGCCCATAGAAAGTAATTTAAAAGAAAACTGGATCGATATTCATAAAGGATCTAAACCCTATTCGTTCTGGAGACACGAGTGGAATAAACATGGCACTTGTGCAATCGAAATAAATGCTTTAAACACTGAATTTAAATACTTCCAAGAAGGTCTAAAATTAATCGATAAGTACAATATGATTGACGTGCTTTCAAAAGCAAATATTTTGCCAGGCAATAAATATATGGTACAAGATATATTCATGGGAATTCAAAAGGTATTAAATAAAAGGGCACAAATAATGTGCGTTAACGGGGTAAGTTGAAAAATTATTTCAATATAGATAAATGTCAGTTAAATCCTTTTTTTCGAATAAAAAAGAAAGCCGTAGATATAAAAAAAAATAAATAAATATTATAATTTTTACTACAAATGTATTTAATCTAATCTATTAACTTTACCTTTTTTTTTGTTTTCAGAAAAAGAACGAATCATATGTGATCGAGATAAGGATTTGTTTTGACAAGACGTTACAATTGGTAGACTGTGATGGCATATACAATTTCCCTACAAACTGTGATAAATCCAAACCAATAATATATCCTAGTCGCGTACCAACTTATTACGCGACACAGATATAACGTTAGTATTAAAATCATTATGTATATGCATATGTGTTAAAACTAAATGAAACTAAATAGTATCGTATCACATCGTTACGTTGATACGACAAAAGGGATACGAGTAAAAAATTAGCATTTTAAAGACTTTAAGATCGAGCCTTTCGATAAATTTCTTTCGTTATCTTAAAATAGTTATTTTTTTACTTGTGTCATATCTTCTATCAATGCAGCGACATATACGACATACGGATCCATTTCAAAATAATTAATCGCGATAAAAAAATATAGTTCAGATCGAGACGTTATCATAATTTCTAGTTTAATGTCTCTAAGTACGGCTCAAAGAAACGCGAAAAAGAAACAAAGAAGTTAAATATTATAAGTATTAATAATGTAAAAATCTCCAAACTTTTCATTATTTAAATTTTTAATCGCAATATTATTTCTTTAAATGCAATAAATATTCTTCGTTGAGAAAAAACAGACTTCTGAAATCGATTTCAGAAATCAAAAAGAAATTCGTATATGTGTATCATATATACACGAGTTTCATAACCGTTAATAAAGAATATCATTATATTAGAGTGAATATCTTATAATTAATCTGTATGATAATATACATTAGTATTTTTGCTTACAAATTAGGGCGTTACTGGCTACATCATTCCACCTTCTTCTGAACGATCACGACTGCCGAGGGTACTAGGCCTGCAAATGAAACAGGAACATACGTTGTGCCATCTTCGGGAAAAGTCTTTATATCCTAAATATGTTAAATAATTTTATCACGTTACAATCGATAAAATTGTACAATTAATTGATAGAATTGCACTTGTTTACCAATAATAAACGATAATAGAAATTATCACAAGTTATATGTATATATGGTTCCAAAAGTAATGAGACAAATTCTGAAAAAATCGTTCTGGAAAAAAGGATTCTAATTTGAAAAATACCAAGTGTATTTTCAATAAAACGATTTTTCCAAAATTAATCTCATTGCTTTTGTGGGACGCACCATGTATATATGACAATGTATATAAAAATAAATGATCAATGTACAGCATACCTAACACGTCCAATGGTGTATCGTAATCCTCGTCCGTAAACACTTTCTTGGGAAACGTGGTCATCAACTGGAAAGGACCATTACCGTCTGTCCTATTCATTTCAATAAACAGTCTCACCGCAGATAATTGTTCCTTGCTTCCAAAGCTTTGGGTCAAGGTTTGTCCATTGGTGAGCCTAAGCTGAAATGTTATCGTTTGAAGAACACATGGAGGTCCATCATACTCTTCGTATTTCGTACGTATTTCGTGTCGAATACCTGAAGCCTGGTTTCGGTATAGTCCTTCCTGTGATGCGCAGACGCGGACGAAGGTATCGCGGGTAACGAGGCCGCAGGCGGATTAACCGGCTGATTGCTCTCGGCGGCCGCCTTAGCTCGTCTCGCTGCTTTATCGGCCTCGATTTGCGCCCGTACTCTCTGCCTCGCCTCCTTCTCCTCCGCCTTCTCCCGTTTTCTTTGCTCCAGGAGCTTCTGCATCTCCAGCTCTTCCAACCTGCCACACGCGTAAACAAAAAAAATATATATATACATATCTGCGCACTCTCGCTCTTTCTCACTCTATTATCGATCTCGTTTACTTGGTCCCTCACTTTTTCCTGGCTTCGGACATCTCCTTTCCCGATCGTATCCTATTCTTCTCCCTTTCGAACGCATCCTTCTTTTCCTGCTCCTCCCTCTCTTTCCTCTTCTGCCTCAGCTTCTCCTCCAGCATCTTCAGCTGCTCCCGCTTCTCCTCTTCGCTGAGTGGCTTCTTCTCCTCTGTGCTCTCGGAAAATCTGTCGTGCCCGGACTTTGTGGCGTGGTACTCAACTTCCAGGTTGGAGTTGAAGAGTTTTCCGCATCTGCAATGGCAGGAATTTTGGAAAAAAGAAAAACATGTAAGTACTCCAGCGAAACGTCCAGTGATCCGTCCCACGAATACTCGACACATTTAGAACTATCTTATCCTTGCAATTCAACATACACGTCGCACTTCATAGACTTGGCCGAGTCGGTCGTGGACACCGGTTGACTGCTGGCACCAGCGACGTTGTCCTCTGTGACAGGCATCTGCGGAGCGCTCTCGCCCACGGCGGGCTCCAGTTCCGCCTCGTCCGAGTGGGCCAGCAACCTGCAATTAAGACGAAAAATCGATAGCGCCAGGAACGCGACCGGGTGGGTCGTAGCGGCGAGACGTCTCTCCCCCGTACCATTCCATCGCCGGCTCCACGCCTTTGTTACCGGTGATCGCCAGGGCCTTCTCCCTGCAACAGAACCGTCGAGATCCGTTAGGTTAGGCCCGCGACACGGTGCGACGTTTATCTACGAACTTACGCCTTGGACATGCTGAAACCCATGTCCACGAGGATGTCTATCACGCCCGACGACATTTTGCGCTGCTCGCTGCCACGCTCGGCGAATGTACCACCGTAAAAAAGTCGTTCTGCCCGAGGGAAACCGTCGTTCAAAAGTTAAATGTCACGTCGAATCGACGCGCTACTAACGCACCCGACGCAGGCCCGAGGCTCGCTCGGAGCGCCTGCGAGATGGCGACAGGCTCAGCGGGCATCGATTTCGAATTCGGGATCCGGAGGCGGGATTGTTCAACATTTCCCAAGTGATAATAAAATACGACGCAGTCGCATTTTTTTTTTTTTACTAATAATGGCAGACAATAAAATCGCAATGAACACATTCGGTCTACTCATTTACTACTATTAATATATTATAAAAAATGTGTACAAAAGATGGTTTCACAACAAATGGAATGCGCAACGTCGAAAGCTCAACGTCTTTCTGTAACACGAAGTTTTACTTTTGTATGTTCAAAAAGAGGATTGTACACACCTGCGAATTGAACTTTCACGTAGGGACGCAATGCTATTTATTTTTGCATTAAATATTACAGTCAACAAAAACATTCGAGCATTAATATATCTTTAAAATCGTCACTGTTAATACAATAGGACATGACAGAGACTGAACCAACTAGTAAAGGTAAAAAAAAGAGAGAATAAAAGAGAAATGTGTGTGCGAGGAAAATGTATATCATTGTAAACGAAAGCATTTAAATAACATAATTGTATCATAAATATACATCACACAAGAATTAACTGATTAATCGTCACAGCATAATCAAACAATTAAAACAGGAATTTAGAATTACCACGTTCAACACTGTAATATTCAACCAAAACGTAATTATTAAATACACTTCAAGACGGTAATTATACTTTCAACGGTGTCCAGGACAGGATCTAGCAATATAAATCGAAGTAGTGGTCATCTAACTCCAAAAAGATTTGCTTGCAGGTGGTTGTCAATTTAAAAAAAGAATGAAAGAGAAAAAAGAACGTTCGCAGACTTGAAAATGATGGAGTAACAAGGAAATCAAAGTGACAGTATAAACGTCCGTTATCGATCTCCATAGTTTTTATCATCAGAAATCACGTAAATCCTGTCGCACAGATTTATTGAGGGACGCTCGTTCCTTTTTCTTTTTACGAAAAAAAAAGGCATGTCTCTAGAGTACGATTAAAGTTATAAACGTGTAATATAAATTCTAATATTCTTGCGACGCCTTGTCGCCCTTGCCGGAGCCGCCGGTGCCGGTCTTCTTTGGCAGCAAGACTGCTTGGATGTTGGGCAGTACTCCACCTTGAGCGATGGTCACTCCGGACAACAATTTGTTCAGCTCCTCGTCATTCCGGATGGCAAGTTGCAAGTGGCGAGGGATTATCCTGTGAAAGACGGGGATTTATACAATTTGAACAGGATATTAAATAAAATAAAATAAAAACCCAGTAGCAAATATTACGAGGTCGCAAGTTGGGATTAATATTTGTGTTAGCTATCGGCATCTAAAAATTACTCTTTGTTTTCATGACAACGAGGAAAACAATCTATTAATTTATAATGTTTATTCGAATAAGCTAAATCACACAATCCGTATTGTGCCAAGGTTAAAATGCAAAACATACACAACGTTCGACAATTACAATTTGCAAAAATTCAAAAGCGAAGCTGTAACAAGAAAACAAGAAATTATGAAATGCGACACAGATTTCTTTGAAACAAACGAACGAACGAGGCGCAACGTCGCGTTGCACGAGGCGCATTCCGACGCGGGGGAGAAATCGAGAAATAATTTCCTTAAAAACAAGTCGGTCAACGCGGGGCGGGGATCTATATATTCCCTCCGTACTACGCCTGTAGCCGAGGGTGCGAAGGAAACCGAGCGACACGCAGACACGAGATAGAAACAGGAAGTCGCAGCGACAGCGAGAGAGACGGAGCGAGAGAAAGCGCGCGCGCGTGAGAGAGAGAAAGGGACAGAAAGAGAGGAGAGACAGACCGGGCGGAGAACGAGCAGCCGGGACAATTGAGGAAGGGCTTGCCTGGTCTTTTTGTTGTCCCTGGCGGCGTTTCCTGCCAACTCCAGCACTTCGGCGGCTAGATATTCCATCACGGCGGCGAGGTAGACCGGCGCACCGGCGCCGACGCGCTCGGCGTAATTGCCTTTCCTCAGGAGACGGTGGATCCTACCCACGGGGAACTGCAGCCCGGCCCTGCTGCTGCGGGTCTTCGCCTTTCCTTTGGTCTTACCTGGAATGTAAGACACGCGCGAGGAGTGTCGCAGTCGTCGTCACCGTCGCCATCGCCCGGCGACGTGAGACGTGTCCCCTCTTCCCGGCTACTTCCTTCTTTTCTCTCCTTTCCTTCCTTTTTACTCACCTCCTTTGCCTCGTCCGGACATTGTCTAAAAGTCGAGCACCGTGTGCTTTTGAGAGGAACGGGGTGAAGAGTGCGACTTGAGCGCGAGGTAGATGGGAAAGATCTGCGCCAACGAGATCGCGCCGACACGCCAACACTGAACCGCAGCGGACGCGCTGAACGCCGAGAGCCGAATGAAGCCAGCGGCCCGCGCAACCACAACGGTCGCGCGCCGCGCATGCACAGTCAGATATTTTGGCGGCGGCCGCTCGTTTGCGCGGGAACCGCCGGGAACGGCCGACGATCGCGCGACTGCCTTCGGGCTTCGCGCGCGAACGACCGTCCCGCCCGCGAAAGTCCCTGCGACAAATTATACAGTTATTTCCGCATCACTGGCTTCGCGGCGCGCGAATCCGAATTTGTTCGCGTGAACGTTCTTCCGAGTTTCCTCGGCGTGCTCGACAGAATCGCACGATTTTGCTGTGAATTCTTTTGCAGATCGAAGTAATCCGAGTTCGATCGAAGTTCTTCTCTTTAATGACTTTATTTTTACACGACATATATCTTATCAAAGTAGATAAAAATAATTTTTTACTCGAGTGCTCTGTGTATAGGGTGCTTTTCATTTAGCGACACAAACGTCATTCCATCCTTCTTAACATTTAGTGAGTAGTAAAGACAAAACGATACTTGTGCCGACCAATGTGTCACTGAATTGATAATAAGCACCCATAGACTATAAGAAGTGAAGCAAGAAGAGGAAATTTTGGAGTAGAGAAAACGATTTCGATTTCGATGATCTTAAGAATAAAGGAGATCAAATGTATATCCCATATATTCAGAAGTGTATAAATGTCAATTATTGCGAAATAGGATTTAATTTCACCCTCGATTGGACATAATAGTAGGACTGCCCATTTACAATTGAGTCGAATTAAAAAAATATATATATATGTCTACAAATGTTTACAGCACGTGGCACCAAATCTCTTAATTAACTAATTAAGACTTGCGACGCGAGACTAGTAATCATTTTAATAAGAATCTACAATAGTCCTATTCACATTTGTCTGTCCGATTGCTTTATCCTTTTTTTTTTTTTACAAAAATCACATATTGGAACAACCGTTTCCAGGGGAATCTATCTTTGGCTGTTCTCGCAAAGTTAGAAACGACATTAACGCAGGCGATACAAATTTTTTTTTCGGCAAATTAATATTCAAACTGTGCGACACATGATACACTATTTCAACAGAGTATGAGTACTTATAATGTAGTCTAATAGTTTTATCTTACGCGATAATCATCTATTCTCCGCTACTATCGTCCGTATTCTGCAAATCTCGAGACTTGTAAAATGTTATTTGCATTGTCGTGATTATTGGCGGTTACGCTTACACGCTAGTGGCTTGACAGCAATCAATACGTTAACAATATTTCGTCATTTCGTATCGAAAGATTAGAACCTCCAATCCCATGGCACACAAAGAACGCCGTCGCTCATGACGGAGTAGTAATGAGTAACCCAGAGCATGACGCCCTCGAGCGACGGCGCTAGATCCTTCTTGTGCAGAAGCAGCCGTTCGCAGCACTGTATCATCAGATCCGGCGTGATGCTGTCGTCCTTGTTAAGAGCAGCCAAACCCAGTTCCTTGATGGTCTTACGATGAAGCTCTCGCTCCACGTGCTTTATGCTACAAGTGCGCACTGAATTAGTAATAATCTAACATTTATACTGATATAGTTTTCAATTGAAAACTATAATCTGAGATGTCTTACTTATTATAGTGATATAGTCTTTTCGTGGCCTCCTCCAGGTTCTCCGTAATAAAATTCACCAAGAGGAAGCTTGGACAAGACGATGGCACGATGAACTGTCCGGTCGGCGACAACATTAAGGGACCTGCTTCGCTATAAGATGCAGAAAAACCGGTTGAGCCATTGGCACGAGATTTTAAAATCCGACTATGAGTTAGGTCTATTTATATAGGATTATATAGGAAAGTTTATTTATATAGGATTTACGTAATATTTATATAAGATTTAAAATCGTCAATGATTATTTATACAGCGATACTAACGCTTCGATGACAATTTCGTAAGCCGACAGACTGGCCGGCCAAGAACTCGGATACTTTCGCTTGCCACGGTAATCGGAGAGCGTAGTCGTGAGCTGTCGCAGCTGTTGCTCATACTGGCCGACCATTACCTTAGGCATGAATTTCCTGCACATATAGAGCACCCTGAGCCTTACCATAACTCAAATAATATGATGTATTACGCACCGTCGACCGACTTTAATGTCGAGGAGCACTTGGGACACTGCCTTCTCAAACGCCGGCAATTTCAACAATACAGCATCGTGTTTTCTTACATTCTTTATCAGCTGTAAAAAAAAAAAAAAGAAAAACGAGTCACATGAGTACATGAGTATTTAATACTTTGGCAGCATCGATAATCACGAGATAATTGATCCATTTTCAACTTACGTCGAGCCAATTGTGCCTGACTTCCCCGGAATTTAGCATAACGTTGCCTTCCAAACTGATGCCAGTGTCGTTTGCAAACACGAGGGTGCGATTCCTCAGCACCTCCATCGACTCCGGATGATGCTCGGCTAATGCTTGAAAGGCCAACAAACAGCCGCGGTAATGGGCGATATTCCATCCGCAGTCCCATATAATATCCTTCAGACCCAGCTCGCTGCACAGTACTCTCTCCAGCTTCTCCACCTCCTCTCTCACTGGTCGACATGCCTCCAATTTAACGTGTACCTCATTGATGTGCTTGTCGAGATACGCTCTAAACGGAAACACATGTAGGAATGTAACAGCGATACTTGATATTTTAAGGCATATCACAATAATGTTATATTTACTTCAGCGTATCTGGCTCTGCGTTAATCTTGCGTTTCATAATGATCGACGCGTAAATAGGATCGTCCTCCAATTCCGAGAAGTCCATCCTTTCTCCGGAATACGCGCGCTGCCAAAATCTGGACTTGTGCTTCGCGACTGCAGGCGGCTTCTGCTCCTCGATTTTGTCGACAAACGTCGTGGGTAGATCGCATGTTTTCAAAATGGAAAGTATCGCTTGTCTCAGATCCTTCTCCTTCAACTGTATTTTGACAAGCGTGAATTTGCCGGCCTTCACGTCCTTCTCGTCTTTCGAGCGCAGATAAAAGGGCAAAATGGTCGGCCGTATAGGTTGCTTCTGTTGCAGTGTTTCTAGGATTGAACTTAATTGCTTCAGGGAGTTTTCATTCACCGTCTGTAAATAGTAAATTATTGTTAATAATACACAGATAATAGACAAGTAATCGAATAGATTATTTGCATTGATTAAAGACGATTATATAATGTAGCATGGCCTCGCTCATGAAAGATGACTATGAAAAGATATAAAATGCTTCCGTGTCTCTCTCAATCCAAAGCAAAACTAAGAAAATAATATATTTGTGCAAAGTGTTCATAAAATGTTTGGCCAAACTATCTTCCGCAAATGCGAACATTATCCGATATTGTAATATGATAATGAATATATAACTGCTCACAAATAAATACCAAGAATAAGAATAACGATAATAAGAATAATAGACGATAGAACGATAGACGATAGAATGTGCAACGTTGATTTTCAAATATAAGCGTATGATCCCTCAAATGCATATGTTATTTCTAGTTTTACTAGGAGTGGATTTTGATCAATCTTCTTATCTCCCTTAGTAAATAATTGTTATCAGCTTTTTATTGGCTTTATCAGTTATCTTCGAGAAACAGTGTACGAGAGAAATAATCGTGTTTCTATTAACCCATACTTATACTTCATAGTAAAAGATTGCAATTCTCGAAAAGAAAGCATTTATTCATGCATATACTTATTTATCTCACAATCAGTCCAAGAATAGAATGTTGATAAAATTTAGTTTAATGTCAGGAATATTCCGTGTAAAGAGGAAAACTAATTAAAAAAAGAATTATAATAATTATTCGTGTTTTCAGAATTTTCGCGATTCTTTTATATCAAAACTCTACAAACTCCATTGTCTTCTCGTCTCGTATTTAATGAAACGGTAATACACAACGCTCTTTTGTATTTTCCATCTCTTCTCGCGGTTAATATGATTCTTCCTGAATTAAATTGTCACGCTTAAAAATATTTACATGCACACCTTCATCAAGTAATAATCAACATAAGCATCAATCAAACACACGGCGGCGCAGGGCCGCGTTTAATACTGTGATTAATTACTCCATTTTTTACAACATCGAAAAAAAACGATATCCTGTTATAATTTCGTTCTCAATTCAATCCGTTCTCTCCCGATAAGCAAATGTCACGCGACAATTAAATATCAACGAGCCCCTTTTCTACATACTTGAATAAATATCAAATCAAGAAAACGAGCTTCTCGGGAGAAAAAAAAAAGAGAGGAAGAAACGTTCCGCTTCGCTTCTCTTAATTGCGGTCCGCTCCGCGATTGTTCTACGTTCCTTTCTCGGACGAGCGAATCTGAAAAAGGCTGGCACACATTACACGTTTCCGACCGTACATATACGTTTCGTGATAGTCTCAATGCGGCCCTGCTTGCGCGCAAACAATTATCTCATTGATAAAACGACGCAAACATCTGACTGTGCGGCGACGGCGGCAGAAAATTTATTCCGGCATACGAGCGCACTGCACAGCCTTGTACATACATACGTGCACGCACGTGCGCGCGGCCAAAGATCGCGGTGCTACCCACTTGAAGTATATTTCACCGCGTGCGAACGAGGCAACGCGAGTTTTTCACGTCTAAAAATAATGCCGTTCACCGCATTCGCTCGTGCTCGCTATCACGCCACGATGACTATACGCTGCGCTACCCGGATTGCTTTGTGGGGCGCTTTGACAGCGGCACGCGCGACGTGCACCGCTTGCATGCCCTTGAAGAAAGAGAGAGATAGGCGTGATTCGCGGTATACAAGAGAAAGCAAACAAATATAAAAATGTAACGAACACGCGCGCGCGCGCAAACACACCGCATTATTCTTTTCCTTTTAAAACTGCATCTCTACTTGCAGCTCCGTTATCTCTCCCCGTCCGTCCCTTTCTCCACGGTGCGCAAATGCAGTTCGAAAAGCTTTCTAAATGCTCGAGAAAGCTATAGCGTAGACACGCTCTTTGTGTGTTCGACCGTGTTTTATCTTATACATTTTACGAAAAAAAAAGAAAAAAGAAAAAAGTGGAGAGCAAGCCTACGAAGCTACCCCCGACGACGTCTATATGATCTTATCTCGAACGTGTCGCACAACATCCATTCCAGAGGAGTGACTGTCGCATTCAAGCCAATCCTTACCCTCTGCGTGGGATACTGGCCGAACAGGTCGGGGTGGACGGTGAAGTAAAACGGCCGTAACGCGGTGGATACCTCGCCGGTGCTGAGGGCCCTCACCGCGTCCCTCCTGCAAAAGCTGTCAGAAAAATAAAAGAGGCTGTCAGTTCCTGGGTGGAGGGGTGGGACGCGCTGCCGTTTTACCGCGGAGAGAGCGAGGTAAACGCCAGGCTTTGACAAGCTTGAACTTGAACTTGAGTATATATATATATATATGTATATCCGTTACCATCTCCCGAGCGTCGCGGTGCAGTACATCGTTTCACGCTCTCGCACCCTCCCTCGTCACCGTCGTCCTCGCCGTCGCCGTCGCCGTCCCGGCACTCCCGGCAGTTGTATTATTGTCGGTGTGCGCGGCTCTCATGTCATGTGGCCGATCACGCAGCGGACGTGAGGCTCGCACGTCACGCGTCCTCTTTCTCTCTCTCTCTCTCTTCCCCCTTTTTGCACTCTCGCGAGGGATGCGCCGCGCCTCCCCTTTCCTCACCCTCCTCGTTGCCCCTTTCACCCCCGGGGAACTCTGTTCTACTCCAGGAGTATTTTTTTTTCAAGACGGTGAAACCGTTCGACGCCAAAACGGCCGACCGAACGGATCCGCGCGGACGCACATCCAACACGCACTTGATACGCACCAACACGCACCGCGAATCGCAGGCCTGCGTCTGCGACGCGCCGACGGCGGCCGCCGATGATATACGAAAACGTAATGCGTGGCGCCCTCGATGGTGAATCTCGGAGGCAACTCGAACTCCGTGATCGAGTTACGTGATAACCGTCGATAAGTTATATCGGGAGCGCGGCGAAGAATGAAATATTTATAATAATTGATCGACGTCTCTTTCAGAATTTTTCTCGACATCTCCCGATCGTGAAACGAATTTAGTAATAATTAATTACAATTTTAATATATCAATAATTGTATTCTCTTATCTTACACTCCCCTCTCCGTCCCGCGTGTATTCACTGTTGCGATACATATCGCGTTCCGTGTGTCCGTGCACGAATTATTACGTCAGCGAAAATTGGTCAATCAGAGTGGCGAATGATATGGAATATAATAATGCTGACGCGATTGCCACGCACAATCGCGATTATCGCCAATATCGCCCCGATCGCCTCATCATCGACGGACCGTCATCATCAATTTGTGACAACGCCGCCGCTACGGTAGGGCAGGCGGGCAGCGAATGATCTCGCTCGCAGGGTAAGGATCTCCGTATACGCTGACAGCTGTGTCCCAGACCAGCCAGTGGTGTGAGAGCACCGCGATCGTCACTGTCGTCAGGATCTTCCAGCTGCTTCTTCCTCGGCTCGCCTTCCGTCGCGCGGAGGACGAGCCGCGGCGATCATCTTCGCGCGTACCTAGCTCGATCGACGGACAACGCGGGCGAGCATCTCCGGAGGGCTTTTATTTGGCCGCCGCCGCGTGTGAAAGGACACGCGTGTCGTTTCCCATGTCATAATGGTAAGTGATCCGCGGCCGCGGTGTGGAATCTCGTCGAGTCCCGCGGCGGACGGGATTCCGTCTTATGCGTCGTCGTCGTCGTCGTTGAGAAACGTATCTGCCGTCCGCTTCTGAGAACATCTGCTTTCAGCGCGGTTCGCGCACCGCCGCACCGTCGTCGTCGTCGTCGCCGTTGAAGTAACTCGACTCCCTCGCCTCCCCGTGTGACAGTAAGTCCAGTCCGGTTGCATCGTCTCCACGTGCGATGTGTAAATGACGTCGCTTGCCATGACTCATACGAGCGATACGCAGCGATACGGCCCTTCCATATGACTTGCGATTACGAGGGTCTACGGACCGGGGATATGATCGCGACGCCCGTAAGTAAAACGCCTCTCTCGGTACTTAAAAACACGCCGCCGTCTCACACACACATACACATACACGGCCACCGACAGTGCGCCCGAGGGGATACTAATGCGTCCTAACCAGAGCCGTTGCAATTTCCCCCGCAGAAGGAACGACATTTGGACGACACGTTTAGGAATCCATGTGTAGTAAATATGTACTGACGTGCACCGCGACGTGTGGAAACCCCGTTAGTATCCGTTCGCTCTGTTCACCGCGGCTCTCGCCTCACCTCGCCGTACCCTCGTCACGCGTTTTGCAGTGTACGCTCTCGATGTTACAGTTAAGGTGACACTTGGTCTTGTCATGCGGAATAGATCAGTCAGTATCATCTTTGGGTCCCTCATCTTATGGGCTGTGGCTACGTACTTTTTATTTCTGGATCAACAGTCAGTTGGCAAGGATCAGGATAAGGTGAGAGATCACGTTACTTGTATTATTTGTATTATTAGATCACATTATTATACATCTTGATCTCGAACAAAAGATTGTAACATTTTTAAGGCTGCAATAATTCGTATTCTTGTCTTTAAGGAAAAAGATAAGCTATCAAATAAAATCAGCAGATTAGAGAAACAAGTGAAACAGCAGATAATTATAAACCAGGAACTTCTGGAAGGAATCAATGAGAGCAAACGTCTCAAAAGTAAGATCAATTAAAAAGAGTTTATGTTAACAAACTCTTTACACATTTGAGAGAATAGATAAATGTAATAATATATGACTTGTCACATTTTTAGAAGAATACGATAGATTAAACGCTGCCCAATTGCCAGTAGATGACACGGAGAAAGATAAATATAAGAAACATGAGGTCAATAAGAATAAGAGTATATTATTGCAAAAAATCGAAAACAAAAATAAGTGGGAGCAGGCTAAGGACGAACAGGGGCCGACACAAGATGTTGTTTCATCGGTAATATAAGTGGTTATTAATCTATATGACAATTTTACTCAATTGTTTTGTCAGTTTCAATTACTTTTGTTGACTGTATAGTTTATGAAATGTAAATCTTTATTTAATCTCAGCCTGTGTCTCACGTTCTCCATTTTTTCAATCTGTCAACAGACCGAGGCAATGCGCAGTACTCCTCCTTTGAGGCAAAAGCTTCCCGATGGATCTCCAATAATAGCTATTTTGGTCGTTTCGTGTAATCGTATTACAGTAGAGCGGTGTCTAAACCAGTTAATTAAGTTAAGACCTAGTAAAGAACAGTTCCCAATAGTTGTATCGCAAGACTGTGATCATCGACAAACTGCTGATGTCATAGCAAGATATAGAAACCAGTTGTTACATATAAAGGTACTTATTGCTACATATAAAAATCATTTTGTGTCCGTGTCGTTACGTCCGTTATTTAAGAGAAAGTATTCTTGATTTCTCTCACTTTCGATAAAATTACGTTTTAATTTGTATTTCCGTGACGGAATTATTACAATCTTTACGATCACACTCGACAGCAACCTGATCAGTCCGACATTGAAATACCACCTAAGGAAAAGAAATTCAGAGGATACTTCAAAATCGCGCGACACTACAAATGGGCGTTAAATCAAGTATTTCTAAAGCTTGGATATAGTACTGCAATTATAGTTGAAGGTACGATTAGTGTAGTCAAATCTCAAATATTTGTTCAATCAAATATTTGTGCTTTATGCACAAATGTTTTAAGCACAAATACATTACATAACAAATGCGACACATCTCTAAGGGACCTAAGATGTTTGATTAAGATTTCTTACGATTTTTAACGCAGATGACTTGGACGTCGCTCCAGACTTTTACGAGTACTTCCTGGGAACTTACCCTCTGTTAGTAAATGATAGCTCTCTATGGTGTGTGTCAGCGTGGAACGACAACGGTAAAGCCGGCTTGGTGGACGAACATGCGTCACATTTACTTTATAGGACAGATTTCTTTCCTGGCTTGGGCTGGATGCTCACGCGCGATTTATGGCTGGAGCTCGCACCAAAGTGGCCGAAATCGTAAGCATGAATTTTGTATTTCATTATCGTAGCTTAATTTATTATCGATAATGTCGTGCGTTTCTAACACATCTGTTTACGTAGATACTGGGACGATTGGATAAGGCAACCGGAGCAGCGTAAGAACAGAGCTTGCATCCGCCCGGAAATCTCGCGAACTAGAACATTCGGCAAACTCGGAGTCAGCAAGTACTTGCTTTTACATATCTGTCTAATTTTTCATTTATATATTATTTTTACATTAAAAATACTGCGCAAATGGATGTTACAATTCGAGATCGATCAAAACATTTTGAGTGAATTTAATCGGCACTAAAACTTATTCTGTTCCTTTCAGCGGCTTATTCTTTGAGAAACACCTGAAGTACATCAAGCTGAATGAACAATTTGTGCCTTTCACCAAGATGAATCTATCCTATTTATTAAAAGTAAGGGAGCGAACGTCAGATTGCACGGTCATTGGCAATTACATATCATTAATACTTTATAAACGTTCACTTTCAGGATAATTACGATATAGCTTTCGTCAACCAAGTGTACCAGTCGACAGTGGTTAGCTATTCGGAATTGAAAAGCGGGAATATTGTTGCCCCTGGCCCAGTACGGATACCATACTACACCCGTCAATCGTTTAAAAATACTACCAAATTGCTTGGTTTAATGGACGATTTTAGGGTAATATATTCTTTCGCTAAGATTATTTCGTAAATTTATTTTAAATCGTACTATCCCAAAGTTCTGTGTTACAGAGCGGTGTGCCGAGATCAGGATACCGCGGTGTGGTGACGTTTTTTTATAATGGGAGGCGCGTGCATTTAGCACCGAGTGCAAACTGGAGCGGTTACGATATAACGTGGAGCTAACACATGATTATACTCTACAAAGACTTGTAGATCGCACGGAGAATTCCGCGTGCATTTCTTCTTTGATATTCAACAGACTAGGTGAATATAACAGTTGCGACGAGAAACCGACGGTGAAATCTGTATTTATGTCCACAGCGTATGACGGCTATGCTCCATAGGATTAAGTAGATGCCGGTGTTACATTCCTCGTGTAATCGGTTTTAAACGTGATCTTTCTTGCAGGAAGATCTTGCATATATATATATATATATTTCGATAAGTTTATATATACGTGATTTATATGTGTAAATGAATATTACATGCATATATATTCATTTACGATACATATGTCATGTATTGTACATTTGCGTTTCTAAAGATTACATGTTTATCGTTTTTAGAACATATTTAAATGACTGCTGATGTTGAGCGTATCTCGTGTACATAAAATGCCGTAGTAATATCGTTAAAATAGTCTTGATTAATTATCATGTATCTTCCAAAACGAGAATGTGTTGATATATTTTTGCTCATGCTGCTTTTAACAATTTTGTTATCAAGTCATGTGACGTATATGACAAATGAAGTGTATAATTTTTTCGAAAAACCCCAATCGAACTCTGCATCTACATTATTCATCTCACTGTCCCTCTATTCCTTATTAGTCTGTCCCACCTTAATCTAAACTGATTAATTTACCTTTATATTAATTTTATTTTAATTTACTTTTACATTAAATTATTAATTTAAACAGACTTTTACTTTTCACATGGTTATATTTTTATATATGTATAGATAATTATGGATTTTATGACATTAAACGTTATGTACAATTGAGATGACCAAAGTATACTTTACACGCTTTGTATTTATATTTGTACAAGGTAACAAGCAAATTATCGCTTAGTTTGCTGTTAATATCTTTATATTCACAGTACATGTACAATTCTATGTTTTCATATGAACGTTTCTACGTTCTACGTGCGTTCAAGTAAGCGTCCTGCGAAAATTACACACGCCCGTTTCCCTATAATTGTCTAGATTACCCGATGCGTCCCCGAGTCTTGAACATCATATAATCTGTACAGCGCGACCAAGATACTATAGCGTTGTCTGTTGAGAGATTTTTTAGGATTTATACCAAAAGCGATTGCTGTATTTCGATTTCTCACGTGGCACGTCAGGTGATAGCCCGGGAGTTGGGTCTGGAAATACTATGGGCTCTTCTTTCGGTGGCCGCGGCCTCGATGTGTTATGCACTTTAGCCTCGCAGAAGTATCCGTAGGGCGGACGCTCTATATTCAAATTCTTACGAACACAATCGTCCAAGGCAGCTTGCGTTTTTCGGCATCTATGACATAGTCATATTATTATTTACTCATCGTTGATCTAATGATAATTACCAATTCATTCGTTAATCGCCATGATTGTAACTATTGTAATTGATACTGAGTATCGAATGAAGAATTAATGCAACAGGACATAAAGTAACGTACGGAGTGAAGTCTAAACTTCCCGTTGATCTCTCGAGGCAGTACATGTAAGCGTTAAAATCTTCCAAGCAATTTTTCTTCATCTTTTTAAGAACGTCCATTGCGCACGAGGTGACGGCTTTCCCTTCGTTGAGACAGCGACGCGGGTCGCGCTCCTCTTGTCTGCACAACATAAATTCCTGAGGAAATAAATTTCTTGTAATTACAAGGCGACTCCTTTAGAACATATGTCCTCGATGTATCTTATGAGATAGAAACGATTCTTATATATTTATGAGTTTTACAAGATTTAATTAAAAGATTAATTTCCACAGGGTATTTCAAGATAGCCCACGATCAGAGTTTATCCATTTATTATTTAATTATATAGTTAAAGGCATATTATTATTATTATTTTCAATGAGATGCGTGTGGATGTCAAATGTTATTGCAGGGACTCGGGGCATTATGTAATCCCTCGAAGGGGGACGGCTCGAGGCACGATAACACAGGTAGGATAACCAGCGGGATTGTCCGGCTGTCTGAAGCTGCAACTCACATTGTTACACCATTCGCAGGCCTTGCCGATGTAAACGGACGCGGTTTGCAGCACCGGCCAGCTGACGTTCAGCTCCTGAACGGTTAGCTCGCTCTCCTCGGGCAGTACCGTCTTCGCGTTCGCGGCCATGTTTCCTGTTCAGCGGCAGTCTAAGTCGGGACGACCTGTCATTTGCGATCGGGGCCACCGATCGTGAGACACGTCTCGGGAGAGCGAGAGGCTACCCAGCGACTTCGACGCGAAATCGCGAAGCGCGCTATGCATACGCGACCGAGAAACCTAACCTGGCTAACCTCAACGTCGGTAGTCGTCGGTACTGATCGATAAGCTTTCTCGTTCTATCGATATCGCGGCGCCCTTCGAGATTCGAGATTTCGATTGCCTCGATTCTCCTCGAGTCGAACGGCAAAAAGCAAAATGGCGGAGACGCCGCGTACGAACGCGAAAGTGTGCGGAGCGTCGCGTAAAAAAGGGTATATTACTGAACAGTTATTTAGCATTGAAACTTAATCAAATTGAAAAACGAATATATACAATAATCTCTGACTCTTGTTACTGGTTTTTTTATCCCAGAGTTCCTTGTAATCGCGGATACTCACCACGATCATCGATCACGCGTCTTAAAACAATTAAAACAGGAAATGGAGATAACGCGATGTATGCGAAAATACGGAATATAGGTAAATGTATTACTGAAAAACTCTTGTTATTATAATTAAATATTTTAATTTGAATCCAATCGAATAAAAAATACGCGATAGCTCTCCCTACTCATTTTCCGTTCTTGTAGATTTTCTTAAATAATTATTCGTGGACAATCGCTGCAATTGTAGTCGCGATCCCGAATTTTGAAACAAAATAATTCAATCGCGGGATGGACGAATGGACTTCTGATGCGAACGCATATTTCAGCGATGCGAGCCAGCCGAGTGGTAAGCGCGATGCAAATTTTTCGTGTTTTTATATACGGGTAAGGTGTTATTGATATTAAAATGTATGCGACAATTAAGATCAATTAAGATCAATCTGCACTTAGTTTGCATTACATTATTATTATCAGTCATACTGTCCCATGTGTTAATTTAACCGCAATAACATTTATATATTACATCATCTGTAGCCTCAACACTTAACGGTACACTTAACATTATACATATATAACGTTTCCATCGTAACGTCAATACATATACATACATACACGCAGCCAGAGATTCTCTTGCCTAAAGACCTCGTTTGATAATTACAATTGACTATGTTGCCGCGGGCACGTGTTTAAGCGCCGACGAAAGCACCAAAGCGTCCTTAATCATCCTTCATCGTAAGCACGTCAAAAAAGTCTACCGTTATTCCCCGCTGTCCCGTTTCTAACGGCAAGATAAATTTTACAAGCGCATATATATATACTCTCGTTCGTTATCCCCGATTCAAACGACGACGATCTTATCGAAGTACATCGAGATCTTATGAAGTACATTTATAAATTCGCCTTATCTTACCGATAAAAGCAAAGGACGTTACAAATTATCCCTTCAATATTATCCCTTAAATCTTCGAATCGTTACAATCAATCTTTATTAACCGCATTCTGTATTACGGCATTTCTTGCACTTTCCTTCGATTCGACTGCAAAATTCTATACACAAAGTACACATAGAATTATATCGCATATTCAATAGATTCTCTTGCTCTTCGCCTTTTTTTAATATTACCCTGTGTATTACAACCGCGTTCAATCCTGACTGGACTGCATGATTCGTGCGAAACAAGGAGAGGAACGATATCTTACAAAGTATCGAAATCTTGTGTAATCGAGATCGTAATAATATTATCTCTAAAGATGGACCCAAACTTGAACAGGCACGAACAAATGACTTTCTATTCCGTTCTTATTGAAGCGGGTTCATTCGCGTTTGCCGATTCAACTTATTGTTAGATCCATCTTAAGCGACGTCTACAATGGAGACTAATTAAGACTTAAGATTTAAGAAAATTGACCAATCGATTATTCATCTCATTTAAGAAGAATAATCGATTGTGCGATTGGTCAACTTTCTTAAATCTTAAGTATTAAGTCTCATTGTAGACGACGCTTTAAAAAAAGGAGGGGGAGGGGATTAATTACAAGTCGCGAAATATGAGATATCCCGCTTCGGGATATCACGCTTTTTGCGCTTAATCTCGACATTTGTTTTTCGGTGATAGCAACAGAAGTCGCATTGTAGCCACCACTCACGACGCACACACGACGCACGATAAATGAACACATTGACCAAAAGCTTCATTTGCGGACATCCATTCGACAGATAATCTTACGCACACGTGGTTCGTATTGATCTATATATTAGTGGTGCGAAAACGAGTGTCGCAAACGATCTCCGGGATCGACGATATGTTAGTTCGTGTAACTCGCGCATGTGACAAATTAAGCTGACTAACTGCAGGGATCAAAACGATTTTTTTTGTCGTATACAATAAGCGAGGTCATGCATTTCTTCTGTCTAAACTGATACATATAATATCAATTTTTCCTGCATCTAGTATATTTGTTTCATGAGTGAGCGCTAATGAAATGTCACTCAAAAATAAGCGTAATATTAACATTTTTCAAAGCAAACGTATTTACGCGAGAGAAAATAACGGGAATGGAATCGCGACGAGTCGAATTAACGATCTAAGATTCGACCTCGAAGTTTAAACAGTGTTTGAAAAAATTTAGAGAACTTAATTACAAAGGAACTTTATTTTCGAGAATTTTACTCAAATGTAAATATAACGCCAAATAAAAGTACGCTGCAAAGGAATGGACGCCGAAGCGCATCGTGGTTGTGTTACGCCGCGATTAATAATCCGATAATATCGGATCGATCGCCGATATCACGGCGATGCAGGACAGTGAGCTGCAAGCGTCAGATATGTACTTGTTTGTGATGCCGTCGATGCTCGCCTTCCGGTTTCCGTCGTTCGACGCGACATTTCAGAACTCGGTATTAGGTCGCCGTGACAGCCAGTCGGCGATCGCTGAAATTTCGTGCACTCGCTTCTTCAGGCCGCGCAACGCCGGATAATTCTCTAAGGCGGTCGCGCCGAAAATGTTCTCAAAGTTCTCCAGCGCCACGGTGAACACAAAGTCCGCCCACGTGGTCTGCAAAGCAAGCAGTGCGATTTGTCATCGAAACGGAAATTTTTAATTTATTCCGCGATACTTTTGAAACGAGCTGCCCTTAATTAAAAGTCCTGAATACGCGACACTCGACATTCGTGCAATGCGTTTAATCTTCCTATGCCACTCTATTCGACTTTAACGACGACAGCGTCGAACAGAACGGTAAATATAATATTCTTTTCACTGATTTTATATCCTCTACACACACACATACACACACACACACACACACACGATTTACTTTGCTTCAACTTATACTTAATTAAACAAACTCGTGTAAAAGTAAGATCGTTACTGAGATTTCTCTTTACCGTAGAACCGACCGCGTAGCCACCGTTCTCGGCAACAGTTTGCTCGAACTTGTTCAGATAGAACGGTATTGTTTCCTTTAGGAGCTTCGCCTTCTTCTCCTCCTTCTTAAAATGATCCTCCTCCGTGCGATATTGAAAGATGACTGGAAAGTAAATCGTGCGTCAAGGTTTTAGTGGCTCGTCACCCTGCAGCTGTGCAGGAGCGCGCGTCGTCAAAGTGACGTCGCAATATTAAAGTCGTTATATACACCGTGTAAATATTCCGAAACTCTCAAAGGCTGTTTACCGGAACGGCCGAATAGATCAGATTCCTAAATCCCCGATACTAGCCCGTATATAATGTCTCATTAAGCGCTCTAATTGGAGCCGCGCGTATTATTGCTCGAGGATTACACCCGCGGCGGATTCAGTTGGGGTATCTGTATCCGCAACGCACCACGTCAGATTTCGCGGGAAACGCTTTTCCGGGACGGTAGCCGTCCGCTCGATTATGTGACGACCTCGGGGGAGAGCTCGGGAAATATAGGTCGCGCGAGATCGCGCGTGTCTTTCAGACGAGCGAAAAGCGGAACTACTTTCGCACCCGTCACGGTCGAGCCGCCATCCCGGACTTTTCCCGGAAATTTATATTGAGCATCGCGCTCACGTCGCACTTTTTCTCTCTCTCTCTCTCTCTATCTCGGGGTAACATCGCGGTGGACCGTTTTCGATTTTTCACGTCTCTGGAGGTCGAGCGGTTCTATCAATTGACTCGCTCGCGCGAACTTGCGAACTCGACGGGACGCGGCCAGAGCGATTCGAAAACTTTGGTCGTCGACGGTAGTCCTGATCCCCTCGCAAAAAAACGGGAAATCGCAATCCGAGGCAAACTCGCGACCGAAAAGGAATATCGATTCGGAGGCCGAGGGCGGAGAGGGATAGACGGTCGTGAGCGGCTTTCCGGAACAGTTATGGATTGCACATGGGCATATGTATCACTTACATTGTTTCAAGTCCCCCAAGGTATCGACCAGCACGTCGCACAGCATCGATTCCCATTCGTCCTTGCCCGCGAGATTATGCTCGCGGGCCAGGTAACGCGCCACGGCGTTGCTTTGCGCTATCGGCTTGCCGTCTATCTCCAGAACTGGCAGCATCCCGTAAGGCATCGCTGGGAACAAGAGAAAGCAATCGGCGGGATCGTGCTTAAGCGCCGGGCTTAAGTGACGGCGAAAGGTTCCGCGCAATTTGTCTTCACTCGAGTTATCGGTAAGAACGCCGTACGCGGTCCGGATTAATTGTAAGGTTGTTAGAGTTATTTCGTGTTGTTCTTAGCGACGCGTATTTTCCTTTATTATCCTTGAATTAATTTCCGCTCAGCGCGAATTTGATATTATAATCGAAATTAGATTGGAATTTAATCACTTGCGTGAATTAAGTTTTATTGGGATTCGCGGTGCAACAAATTTACATTCGAATTGCGCGAGTAAATTATTTTAATTGGGCTTCCGGCACTTACACTTCTTAAGCTCGGACCAGCGATCGTTGGAGATCCTCTCGTCGATGTAGTCGATGCCCGCGTAGGCGAATATGTAGCGAATATGCTCGGCACGACCCCGTGCATTAAAGTAGATCAATTTGTACCTCGACCATTCCTCAGCCATCTTCCTTCACTCCGCGATCTGAAAACTTTCGAAGGTGTCAGAGAAGTTACGAGTTCAATATCAGGCTAATTACCGGGCGCCGTTAAACTATACTTTCAAGGAAGCGAGTAGAAATGGTCCTCCATATGGTCGGACACGGGGCCGACGAAAATCGTAGAATGAGACGACATCTCGTCCGACGGCATTAATGAGAAAGTGTCGCAGTTTCATTTTCAGGAAATTTCAGTTGCAATTATCCGCCGGTGTCGTTCCGTCGCCGAAACTTTCGTCCGAGAGTGCATTTGAAGTGTCTCGTAAAATTTTCCACGGAATCCTCAATAAAGCTATAAATAATTCCTCGAAGGACAGCTTTTGTGTGCTCGCGCGGGCACTGTCACGCCTTGGCACTGCAACTGATTTTCGTTTCCAAATCTTTATATCGCGAAGACCTAAACGAAGACGCTCCTATCTTTGTGGGTGATCTACGTGGTAATTCACGGTATCGCCTATAGATCCCTCGGCCGTGCCGCGATATATATGATCTATCTGGAGTATCTCCACCGCGGGCGGTCGAGATACTTCTTTCGGGGGGGGGGGGGAAGTAACGATAGGGTTGCGTGATTACGTGCGTGTGAACGTGGCGGGCGGTTTTATCAAATTTCGGGGATCGCGCGCGCGTGGGCTGGATAGATAAGCGGCGCAACTGGCAAAGTACGCGAGCGTACTTCCTGAGTTTCCTTGGGCAAATCGCGGGATTTCGTGCGTCACCTATACATATAATGTCATACACCTATGTGTGTTTATGCGAGAATGTGTGCACATTGTGCGATCGCGCGCGCGCGATCCAAACGTTATTAACCCACTTCTGCGTATGTACGTGTGCAGCGTGTTTATTTATATTTCGCATGCCAATCACTTCGCTCAATACAACCGATCCCGATTATTATCTCCGTCGCGATCGCGGAATATCATCGGGCGCAATTATCAATTCGAAATCTATCTCCCGGGGCATATAATTACGTAAGTTAACGGACGCAACACGTTCCCGATGGTAATGCTGCATAATTCATGTTACGCGTTAAACGTCGACGAGATCAGACGACACTCTTGCGACTTGAGACGGATCGCTGGGTAAGCCGGCGGTTTTGCGTGTTAACGAACTCGAAATGAGAAAACTTCACAAGAGTTTGTCGGTTACGCGCGACGGCGACGTTTACCTCCTCCGGCATACGGATCTTCGCGGGGGAGAGAGAGAGAGAGAGAGAGAGAGAGAGAGAGAGAGAGAGAGGTCTTCGCGCGGGCGATAATTATTTGGTAATTCCACTTTAATTACGCCCATTTTGTTCTTTATCCCAGTGAATTATTCCTCCCGATGAAATTGATTTCTGAACCGTTTGAGTGGAGAAACCCCCCCCTCAGTAAATTGCGTTCTTGGGCGAAGTTCAAACTAGCCCATCATCGTTATCGTGTAAAAGAACAAAATAATATTATTCAGCAAAAGCGCGGATATTCAATTAAAGTTGTTCCTTTCGAGGGCGTGTTCTCTTACGGTTCGGAAATTGCCTCTGATCCGATTACATCCGATCGCGGGGAAAGGCCATTCGAGTAGAGCAAAGGGTTTCATTTCTTACGCGCGCGGAAATCGTTCATGCGACCGTGCAAACGTGTAGGAAACGGTCCGCAGGAAATTACGGGCAATTATACCTGTGTCAAGGGTCTCTAAATACGGACATTGAATATAGTAGATTGTAAAGGAGGCTTTGGTAAGGGAAGAAACTCCCGCGGAATTCGGCCATTTAATTCTATTTCTATGCCCTCCCACGAGAAATAAACGAGCGTGACCCAATTTTCGTCTCCCGACAACAACAACCGTAGGCCCGTAGAGGGGAGGATTTTAAAAGAACGGATCCATCTAATTAACAGTGTTAATTTACGTTAGTCCGCGCGGAATCGTGGGATTTGTGCCGTACGGATGATGCGTTTATTGATTATCGCTTGCGGAATGCTCGCCGCCCGACTCTCCGATCGAGAGACAGAGAGCAAGAGAGAGAGAGAGAGAGAGAGAGAGAGAGAGAAAGCGGACACAATCCACCGCATTAATTCGACGAATGCAAGGGGCGTTTGAACGTGCGCGGAGTCGAGTGGATGTAATCTATACGGCGCGATTGAATCCTGCGTCTACCGTCCGACTTCGTCCTCAATTAATATTCGCTTTTATTTTCTCTTTCCGGAATCCAGAGCGCGGAATAGTCCGCTTTTTTTTTCTTTCTCTCACTCGAAGGGAGACAAGTAAAAACGCGGCAGAAATATCTACTTAGCACGCAGCTGTTTCTCCTCGTTATGACAAAGTGACATCGAGTTAAGAAATCGATATCACTCTCTAATTCGCGGACGTAAACTCTATTCTCGGGGGATCGAACGATTTCTTTTTTTTTTTACCAATAGCGCTGTCCTGATTTGGCCGAGGTAGCCGGCGATTTAACGCGGTAACGGTGTGCGAACAGACAGTTCGAGTCGAATGTCGGCGTAGGTCGCGCCGATAGCCGAACCCCCGGGTAACCATATTTGACGTAAAATCAATGGCCCGTATCTGCGAAAACATTAATTCGGCGCGTGGGCGGACAGCTGGAAGGGTATAAGGTATAAAGGCTGAAAGAGAGTATTAATGTTGACGTTACGCCGACCCTCTCACGGCGCGGGACCGTCCCTCTCTTTCTCTCTCTCTCTCTCTCTCTCTCTCTCTCTCTGTGCTTCCTCGCCGCGCGCGGCGTGTGTACGTATAAGGTACAACGCGCCGGCGATCCGCGCGCGGCGAAAGTTCGTCCCGGCGCGGGCGGCGGCGAATTCATTAGTCATGCCGGGCCATTTCGACGCCGGACGTTCGAGTCTCGAATGAAAGCGAGATTATGAAAAGCCCTCCGCAAAATTATCTCGACGGGGAATATCGACCTCTGGGAACACCACCGGTACCTCTCTCGCCCTCGCTCTTTTGAAACTCCGGACCGCCTTTATCCGGAAGGGAATCATTTAACGATCATATACACGCCGGAAAATCCGACGAGAGAAGAAACAATTCCGCCTCCGCCTTTTTTACGCCACCAAAACGCTCGAAGAGATACGAAAGATACGAGAGGGTTGATCTATATACATCGACACTTTTGCGAATCGAAATCCACCGCGGCATTTTTCAGCGTTGTTATTTCGTCCGCGTGTCCTTGCAGTCCTTTTAGTTTATTAAAAAGCGCAATCATATAACAGTCGGTAAACGTGCGACGCTAACAATAGGACCGCTCCTCGGATTATTTGTGTTCTGTGATCATCGAAACAGCGTACAATTCGTATCTCCGCTGAAAGGAATCCTCGAGTGTTTAGAGTCGCGTCGCTTTTCGTTTTCCTTTCAGCTCCCGAGCGGAATGATATTAATTTCCTACCCGAGAGTTACGCCAATTTTTTCCCCGAGGGAAAATAAATTTAGAGTTCGTTGAAGAATTTGTCATTAAATCAGCCGCGGGGGTCTCCGGAACGCTCCGTATTCCGGATACACGTATATACGTCCTTTCATACTATCGTATACTCGACATCGTGCAATATTAGTAATGTCGAGAGCAATGAGAGTCCTCCCGCTGTCTACAATTCGCAATTTCCTGGGAGATACGGCATCATTGAATTATGTAAAAAGTAGCGTTTCTCGTCTTCCCGGATCCTCCCGCGTGAGAAGCGTAAATTAGTCCCCGCGAAGTACGTGTTGTTCTCATTTTCAGCGATCGATCGATATGCATCGGGCGATATCTTTCCAAGATACGAAACGACGTTTTTCGTTTATTGTGATTTCTACAGAAGTACTACTTTTGCGAGATACTTCGGTGTACTTGGTCCTTTCAGGGAAGAACGATCCTCTCGATACGGAGATCGTTAGTCCGTTTGGCGAGACGCCAAATTCGATATCGGAAATATTACGAAGGACCCGAGCGAGAGAAAAGACGCTCTCCGTGATATTACCTTTTTACATTTATTACACCTTTGCCACACAACTCTGTATTATTTTTCAAGGTGAAAACTTGAATTTCGAGAACTTGAAATCAAAATTAACGCATAGAAGAGATTCCCTTTTTCCCACACGAGATTCCCACACGAGATTCCCACACGAAGATTGAACGTTTAACGTCGGAGAAAAGATGGATTGAGCGAAATAAAAGAAATTGCACGACATATATGCACGTACATGCGAGAGGATTGTGAATAAACAATGAGATATGAATATGTATCGCGGGATTGTAGTTCCAGTTCTGAAAATTTTTATATTCCATGTACGGAAGGACGTGAGATTCGTGCATGCGTGTGTGCGTATATGAGATAAATTTACAAACTTATTGATCCATAAAGTTATTTAAAATAATTAGAATTAGAAACTATGTAAAAACTATATATAAAGAATCAATTAGAACAAGAAGCTGTGTACATAAAAAATCATAATTTAATAATCTTATAATTAAAAAAGAGCTATTATTTAATGATGTAAAAGATGTTAAAATATGTATTAACTCTTTATATCTATATATATTTCACTAATTATATTAGCAGATACATCTATCTGCTATTGACATCTTCTACAGATATATACTCACATTAAAGATATCTATATTGCGCGCCAAGCGGAGCACGTAAAAGCGAAATAAACTCAAGTGAAAAACTACAATTGTGGAAAACTATACAATGTGACGAACCGTTTACATTACCGTGGTATTTTTTTCTATTCTAGTTGCGGCGCGTATACAAATAGGCGCCGTAGGAATCAACGCAGGTATCACTCGATCGTCGGGTCGACGAATTTCAAACTCACCCCGGCGCCCTCGTACGATCGCCGCTACCGCCCCGAGCCAAGTGCACTCGCGCGCCGAAACACGGGACCGCCGACACTGAACCGTCGTCGCGTATGTACGCGCGCGGACGGGGATCCTGCGCGGCGGCGGGCGGAGGACCACCGGTTTCCTTCGGCACCACTTGCGCTCTGCTTCGTGCTTGGGCACCACCGCGAGGTTTCAGGCTCCGACGAGCACGATGCGCAACCTCAGAAAATTTATACCACCCGCCAGATTCTCCACCCCCTCGGCGAGCTGCACGAGGAGGGGCAGGGGATGGCCCGGACTACTATACTCAACCATCCTTGGACTCGTCGAACTCGGAATGATTTTTACACGGTGGGAATTTCGCTCGCGGGAATTGTTCGATCGAGCGTCAGCGAATCGAAATCGACACGTTCGATCCTTTGTCGAACGCAGGTAAGTCAAGCCTTCCCGAGGTGGTTGCGCGGAAGCAATCCGCCGCGATCTCGGCTCTCTCTCGTTCAGTGAAACTTGCGGCTTTATAGTCAGACGCGCTGGCGACATTGCGGCATAATGCAGCGTGAATGGTATCGAAGGATTTCGCAAATTGGATCCGCCAGAGATACATTTCTAACTTTCCATTTGAAGTTCGCGCGTCGAAGGAAGTGAACATGTAGCAATAAATTATGTGCCAGCGCGTATCTCCGTAGTTTACATAACGTTTGTATTCGCTGAAATGTTTGCATAATTTTAACGTCATTTAATTGCTCCGCGCGACTGATTTGCCGAGTAATCTCCTTTTAGCAGTGAATTTCCATATAATTCCACTGCGTACGCGCGCATACACGCACGACGGCGGTGTAAACAGCCACGTGAACGGTCGACTCTACATTAAATGTTATATCGTGCTTGGGTCAGTTAATTGTGGTCAAACCAAGCTAGTTAGTTTCATTACGTTATCTCCATCTTCGTGAGTTTCATACAATGAACGCCTCTTCCAATATCGAGGTCATTAGGTTTACTTACGTAGCTTAAAGCCTTATTTTCAACAACGTTTACTGTTATCACAAAAATGTTAATGTCAATGCCATTAAAATTTTCCAATACATATCGAAAATGATCACAAAGTGGTCACGTACGTAACGTAATTATACACACGAAACGATGCTTAATATCGGAAGAGTCACGAACTTGAAAACCAACCTTGCTTTGAAAACTTAAAAATTTCTTTACTTAGGCATACGTTATATTATAGAGATACACTATCCTTTTTTTATAAAACAAAAGCAATTCTGCAATTTTACATTGCGACAAAATACTGAAAAAAAATTTGATTTCACTTTATTAAAATCTGTTTTTAACTTAAATACCCGAAGAAAATTCTATTGTAAGATTAGTTAATTCTGGAAAATATAAAAAAAGGCAGAAGGCATTAAAAGAAAGAAAATTGGTTAGGGCCGACGTATAAAATTGGTGCGTTAGCTGCTTCTGCGTTAGTTACTTCTCTCGCGGTGGATTACGTAAATCCAGCGTTTCTACAGAAGAATAACTGGGGGCATCGTTAATGGGTCGCGCGGTAAAGTGGCAAAGAATTGCCGGCCGTGAGTGCCGCGCGTGTGTGCCCTGATGAATCCGGGCAGGCCCTCTAAAACGCGTACCACCAGCGTAACTCGCCCGCGAGTATTTTGTTATCGCGGCGGTTAACGGACTAAATGAGCGGTTTAGTGCAAGGCTAGCCGGCGATGAGCGAAGTTGACAACGGTGGCGCGATACCACGTCCGCGCGTTCACCACGGCCGAAGGCGAGGTTGCCTTCAGAGCACACGGGCGTATCTTGACGTAAGTGTATTATATCGACGATCGATCGGCCGAGAAAAACCGGCGGCGAGGCTGTTTTTTTTTTTCTTTCGCGGTCGCGACCGCGCGTATTCTGCCCGGCGAAACTCTTCGGCCTGAGACACGCGCTGATTTACGACGATGCGATAAAAGGAAGTAAGCGTGCTAATGACTCCAGAGAATGTGTATTCAGTACGCCAGGCGATGTTTCTCGGAAGCCCCGGTCTTTATTTTAACGATAAACCTCCCCCCACCCCATCCTTCCGAACGACGAATTTCGGGGCTTATCATCTCTTAGCAATTAAGCCTCAAATATCACGCGGTGCGGGCTCCGCGACCGTGAGATTTGCTCGAATTTAATTTAAACGAACAATAGCTCCCGTCATTCGGCCGCATTTTGGAATCTCTGGCCCGTTTTATAAAGCGTAACGTTTACGCCGGGTATTATTCGAATGGATCTGACGCGCGGCGCGGCTCGTTGAAAACGCGTGCAAATTGCAATTTCACGGGACATCCGTCACCGTGACAACCGAGCGGTATATTTTTCTTGTTTTTTCTTTGTGTGCTCGCGGGACTGTTTTAAATCTCGCATTCGTGCGACGACAAGAAATTAAATTGCCGTTTGTACAAATCATCAATATGGTATCTTTGTGATATATAATTTATCGATCATGTATGTATAACATTTTTTTTGTTGTGTTCTTTTAATCAAGAGCATGCAAAAAACATTGAAGAACAAAGATTTCACTTACTATCGATTGGAATGGCAAATTGGATAGAAAAGACTAATTATTTCTTTCTAATTTGATCTTAATGTGTACGCGTGATGTGTGTTTATGCGGCTTATAATTTTCCATGCTTCATTTCTCGTTGTTGTAATCTTAATCACTGTTTTATCAGAACGCGCCTAAGGCACGGGCTTAATTAAAATCTTTATGACTCCGTTTTTGTCGACAATCCTCGCATGTGATGTGACGCATTTTTCAAATAGCGTGATAACACCTTAAGCACCAGTCGTAATTTCTCCCTGTCGCTTGTGTATTTAAGCTCTTGCATCTCGTTATTTATAGAAAATAGGGAAATGTACGATACGATAAAATCAGTAATCACTTATAAGTCTGAATAAGACGCCGGGATTTGGCGAATGTTTATATGCCATTCGCATAACAATCGTTAGGCAATTACGAATGCAAAATAATATCGATGATCCGTATCGGAGCGAGCTTTTGGAGAAACATTCGCGGCACTTTATCGAAATGTACATACATTGAGCTATGCCAGACATAGCACGCTACGTCAAACAGAAATATACTACGCAGACTAATTATCGATTAATTGTAAACCTTCCGACTTGTTTAGACGCGTTATCGTTTTTGCGACATTTGTGGACAAATTGTCGAGATATCGAAGTTAACGGAAGAATTTTTTTCGATGCTCCAGACGTCATTACATCGTTCGTTATATGAACACTCGGAAAGAGAGAAACATGACGAAATAGATAAGATTTATTGAGAACGACACGTAACACGTGACGAGGACTACGATGATTATTAAAATCGTTTAAAGCTTAGAGATATTCTACAAAATTTGTGAAACTGCGTCGTTTTAATAATTAATAATTAAAGACTTCAGTAAATTGGAAATCATTAAGATGCCGTTTGTGGGCGTCTATTTAATTAAAACTTTATTATGAAATTATAAACCGTGATACGCGGCGGATAAATGTGACTCGGGATCACTCGGGATAAATCTCGTAGAATAATTTTGGAAACCGAGCAGAAATTTTTCTTCTCCCTTTCCCCTCTTCCCCCCTCCACCCTTCGGCTTTTCGTCGTAGCGTCTTGCGTATTTCATCGGTCGATCGGGACGGGAAGTGGGCGGGGGAGGGCGAAGGGTAAGTAGGATAAATTGAGAAGATTAATCGCAATCTCCACGTAGCTCGGGTTGCACCATTGTCCGACGAACGCTCGTGCCTCGTCCTCCCTCCTGAACTTCTGAAACTGGGTTGCATAACGGTTTGAACGTGGCCGAGCTATATACGTGTCACGTCAGCTAGTTAGCCTGGAATCGCAGCCACGGCAGCATCGAAATGCAGGCGTCTGTCTGTCGATCCGCCCGGGGAAAATGCGCCTTAATCGGATTCGCACCGCGCTCGCACGCTATACGCGGAGGAGGGAAAACGGCGGCTAGCCTACCTACTGCAGCGCGTAACATCGCGGCCGACACACGCATCAGCGACGTGTATGTGCAGCAGCAGGCGCGCGTTCGCGGGGAAAGGACATCGAGCTGAAGAATTTATCGTGTGAATGCCACTTGATTTCCTCCCTCATTCGATTTTCATTCCCTGTCCCGAGTCTCCGAATCCCCACGTGAATCGCATGGTCGTATATACGTATATGGTATGCTGTAAACTTGAAATGAAAATCGGCCTAATCTGTGAGCCAGATTAATTGACCAGACTAAGTTTTTTCTCCCTCTCTTTCTCTTTCTCTTTTTCTCTCTCTCTCTCTCTCTCTCTCTCTCATTTTCTTCTTTTTCCTTTTTCTTTTCCGCAAAACTACGAACTCGGAAAGGGAGAAACGCCCGATAAGTAAATAGAACAAATAGGTACGCGGCGCTTCGCATCTCGTCAGATTCTCACGACGACTTTCGCTACGTTAACTTCGCTTGCAAGGGACGCCGTTTGTTTACGGGACGTTGATGTTGCTCTCCAACGATTAATTTTCGTCAGCGGAACGTTATATAAACATTTCGCTATTGCTGTGGCAAACTGCACCGAGCGTCGGCGCATCAGTTGCCGCATTCATATTCACGTCCTCGTCATCGTCGTCGTCGTCGTCGTCGTCGGCGTCGTCCGTCGGGAGAAACTCACGCTAAATTATAATGGATTAACGGGGTGGAGATCGGCGACGTGTGTAGTTGCCGGCCTTAATGAGCGACACGATTAAAACTTCGCTGAGCACGATACAATTCTGCCACCCTCCTGTCAAACGCTATCCGCCACCTACCCCCTTAACTACCCCGAAAACGGCGTTGATGCGTAATTAAGCTCTACGGCTATAAGCGAGGATGGGTCTCGTCCTCGACCGTATCGTTGCCTCCATCTCTAGCGTTTCTGAATGTATATCCTTCTCTTTCCCTGGAACAGTCACTCCCGACAATTATTCGCGATTATAGAGCGCTTTTGACGCAAATCAAAATAACATTAGCCATATGAAAAAATCGGAGCAATCATATTAATGAGATTCTAATTATTATATGTTATAAATGTGTTGAATCGTTGCAAACATTAATTTTATTTTCTAATATCGAGATAAAATTGGACAGGTAAAAAAGTTAAGCAATTAAAATGTGAAGCAGAGGATATTTAATTTTTGCAGGAATATAAGAATTCTACAACCCTTCCTTATTCAATTAACTTTTTTCGTTTTGCCGATGGAATTATCAGTACTTTTATTTCATAAACTACACTTTTAACAATTAATAAATATGTTTATCAAAATGTTGGAATAATTTTAGAACGTATCAACGCGTCATTTACGGTACCCGATGCGGTCGGTCTCGATATTTTTGTATTCGTGCCATTTCCATATTTTACAGAAACGCGCGATAAACGCGCGAGAGGAAGGCTGTGCAAACAAAGCTGCTATACCCTCGATCGCATCTCTTTTTATTATATGTGCGCGGTCGTGCGAACACTTGCGTACATTTATTATCAGTTTATTCGGTGCGAGGCGTCATCGGTTTTGTAATGCGTGCTCACGGTAAGCGCAAATAAAGAAATCCGGTGTGCACGAAACCAGGCAGCGGAAATTCGTGAATATCGCCTTGAACGGGACCTATTATCGGGGCTGTCCGATTAAAATCGATTCGCTAACCTCCAGTGGGGCTATATAATCCAATTCGATTCCGAGAGCGGACGATCGTTCGATTTCCGCCCGGTGACGTCGGCCACTTGGCCGGCGAATTAAAGAGCGCTTAAACTTTAGCTCGGTGTCGGGCGATCGTCTACGTTCGTGGAACGATCGATTCTCGCCTATCGCCTAAATTGACACCAATCTTCCAGACGTCACCGAACGAAACTTTTCCTTTCTTTGAATCGCGACCTTTAGCGGTCTCCATGTAAATTGCGCGCGTGAAAATGATTCACGTTAATTGTTCCGGCGTAACGACAGCCTGGCGTGCCATTGACAGAGGATACGGTACAATTGTCGGGACGGTCGTCGGTCGGCGGGGTCGCCGGGGCGGCGGCGGGGAAGAAGATACCGCGATGGAAAACCGCGATGCAACACGCCCGCGCGCGCGTGGCTGACAGTCACCGAAGCGATACTCGACAAACGGACGAAAATAAAGTTATCTCCTGGTATCGATAATTACGCGGCGAACCAAGCGTGATTGACGCGATTCGGCCCCAGGTTACATATATTTCATCGCGTAATTAGCCGGCGAAGGAATAATGCTTTCTCACTTGTATTTGACCGCGGTCAACAACGTGACGCGTAACTTTATTAAAGCATCGACAACGCTCTGAGCTCTGAGAATCAATAGCGTTATTTTCGGTCGTGAAAATATTTCGGGCTTTAAACGAAGGTACGTGCTACCCACGTAATCGTGGTACAATTATGATGAAACGAGACTTCAACTTCGCGACTTGTTTTAAGTAAAATTATGGCTATTAGCGTTATCGCGCGCATTATCGCAACATGCGCAAACTCGAGCTTGTTGTTGACAATTGTATATACGGAAAATATGTATAGTAGAGCGATCTTCTCGTCGCGGTAACATCATCATTATTAACTGCCATTTTGATCGCTCGCCATTCACTATATCTTTTGTTTGCTACCGGCGCGAATAATACTTCGCGACACCGTGGAATGTAGAAAATTACCGTTTGCGTCTTTGCAGAGGGAGGGGAGAAAGAAAGCGATCCTCTGAATAACTACGATTCTGAAGAGGCAGGATAATCGCTAGGAAAAACAAAATTGCGTCTCTTTTTCCCGTTCCTTCGTGCGCGGAATCGTATAAAATTGGAATACTCGGTATTTATTGCGCGTTATGACAACGCTACGTTCCGCGAAAATTACATAAAGTTGGAGGATACTAATTATTTGCCTCATAATATTAATTAACTTCGCGAGCTGCTATTCAGTTCGAGACGCGAGGTGATCCGAATTAAACGCCTCCTATATATATATATGTACGCACGCGTCGACGTCGCGTAAATAAAATTTACAAAATTCGTCGACTCGCGAAATCGATCGGGCGCTCCGAAAATTTCCAGAAAATCCACGATATTCTGCGCGATCGTTTGCAAGCGTATATATACGCGTTCGATTTATACGCGGTCGGGTGTGTTCATCGAGATTTGTGTGTTCCTCAAGGGAAAAGTCTAAATTGGCTGAAGCTCTTGGTGGCACGTGATTTCAATAAATAAAGGCGATCCTCACACGAATGTCTCTCGCACGGCTCGGCGCATTATCGCGTCAGGCTTCTTCATCCTGATCGATATCGCTGATTGAACCGGCGCGGCAGGGCCGAGCTTCCGCGTGCTTCGTCGATCACGCGAGGATCCACCAGGAAAGCGATTCTCGGACGGGATGGAAAACGAGCATCCTCGCGTTACGCGCGGCTTTTGTGTATCGCCACACAAAATAACAACGACTCCCAATCTCGGAGCTCCCGAGGCCATGATTTTTCCGCGGCCTCATTTCTCTCTCTCTCTCTCTTTCTCTTTTTCTTTCGCGCGCGGCATCCCCCAAGCGCCTATTCGTTGTGTCCGCCCCCTCCGTCGTCCGAATTGAAAATATAGCGAACGGAAGAAGAAAAAAATTGGGGCGTACGAAAGGTAATCGATCGGTCGAGCGACCGGTCGGGGGGATCATACGACGCCGCGCGTCCGCCGCCACGTGCTGTGATATTGTTTTCGTTTCGTCGGGGGAATATTGACGTCGGGAAATATAACGCCGCAACGTCGAAATGCAAAGATCGTCGAGGACGCGCGTGCGGGATGGTGGGACCATCACGTAGATAAACACGTGCTTTCGAAATTATTATTATTACCGTGCTCGTTATATTAAGCCATTGTTATATCAGCGGGGACGTCAATTTCAATCGACGAACGTCATTAATTTCAATTGAACGTAGGCACGGATTACTACTGTTTTCGTGTGTAGCTATAAAGTAGACAATAAAATCCTTCGGGTCGTTTAATTCGAGCCCACATGCCGGAACTCTTTTATCTCTACGAAGTTCAGCTAAATAGGCCGCTAAATAGTCGAGATTGTCGGAGTTTCGTAAAAATGTGTGTACGGTTAATTTCCACAAACGGCTCTTCGCCTTCGCGGGCAGATTCGCGGAGATAAAGTCATTGAAGCGCTCTCGAACGGGACGAAGCCCGACGGTGTGGAGCATCGATTATTCGCAAATCGCGATCATTTTGTGTACGTCGCGAGATGACAGCGCGAGAGAAAGGATTCGATCAGCCGTAAATAATCGCCGATACATCGGTACCACCGTGAAACGTGGCGAAGCGTATATACCGCGATATCTCGGATTTGTGCAGCGCGCCTCGCGGGTGCGTCCGGAATGTCCGGATGACTAGACGCCTGACTAGGCAACTACTTTTTTTTTCACTCGATGGATTGCATAATGAATATATAATAAATAAATAATGAACGTCTTTGTGGGACGAGACCGTGGAAAGGTGTGTCGATGGAAAAACCAGCCAGTAGCTGAACGCGTGACAATCGAGGCTCCCCTGTAGTTTTTTGTGCCACCTACGTCGGTTTCGTCTATCATACAATTTTATCAGCTCAAGTTGCAGACCAGTTCTGTTTATTGAATTTATCGCGTTCATCAGTTCGTTATGCTATGCGGTAATCGATAGGAAAATTACGAAGATTCGATAATTTTAGATCAGTGAGAAATATCTGTTTTCAGCGGTTTTCCGCTCTAACATATAGAAACTGAGGAAAAAAACGTAGTTTCTTATACTTCAATAGAGTGTCTATATATTAAAATTGATACGAAGAAGACTAGCGTGATTTCTGCACAAGGATAACAAGTAAAAATCGTGAATCGTTCCACAAAAAGAGCACTAAAGATGATAATCAAACTTGTTGACTAAGATAAAAAAAAATGACAAAAAAAGAAATAATTAGGAATCTATTGAGTATCTCCATTCGAGTAAGAATGCACTCAAGAGAATTCACGCAGACTCAACGAGCGGGCATTTTTTCTCCCGCATACGTATTATACGCATCGATCGATCCGTGATTCCATAAACGACGTCTTTCTCGCACGTTCCCGACGCAGAAGCCAAATGAGCTGTTTGCCAAATGAGCCAATGTCGCGATTTTTATCGAAAGTCATCTGTGACGCAGGTGCAACGTGATTTACTCGTTCGACATGCGGCGTACGCCCGCACTGCCCGCAGCGACGTATACGCACAATTCGCGGGCTCGCCCGTCGGAGGGGAGGAAAAAAAAATTCATCAACACGAAACGGAGTTGCGGCGGATCGACGGATCTGTCATTAACGACAAAACTGCGCGTTGCGATTTCCCTCCCGTCGTTATTAATTTTAATTGACGGACAGCGTCACGCGCGCGGAACAAAATCTCAACGCGGTGTTCCGATGGGAGGGGACGATTTTCGTGCGAACTGGAAGAGCTTTTATTCGCTGCGAATCTCCGCGCGTAAACGCGCCGGATTAACGCGATGCCTTCCGCATCCGGCGCGTCCGTGAGAGGGGATTCTTATTTCGACCTGACTCCTGATTCCGCGAATTTGACTCTTCCTCAACGAATCGAGGAAAATTCTGTTTATGAAACGACTCGAACGACGAAGCTCCGCGCCCCTTCCTATTCGCATTCGTTAGGCGATTTTATAGCTGCTGGCGTCACGGTAAAACACCCACGACGAAAACCACAAAACCTTTCGCAATCGTCTCGGAAAAATTGAGCAGTTGCTCGTCGCGAGCAAACGCCTCTTCCTCGTGGAAACTTACACGCTCGCGGCACGGCCGACGAACGCTTGTAAGAGCGCTATCGATCGGCTGTTTACCTGCTGATGCCGCCCGGCTCTCTGATGCGATTTCACGAGTTCGATTCACTCCTCGCGTTCTCACCGTGAATCACGTTTCCACGATACACGAGATTCTTACCCTTGACAGGCTGCTTAATGAATTATTGATGACGCATTTGAATTCATTTGAATGCGATGGCACGAAATCGCATTCTGCGACTTCGCGACAAAGTGTGACGGCATCCCAAAAATGGCAATTGGCAAAATGGGACCAAATTTAAAAGTTCCACGCGAGAAATGAGAGAAAGAGAAAGATATACATAGTCCGTAGTTGGCGGCTACGACAGTGAAAAGTAATGATTAGACTGTGAATATTTTCGTATACATCTCGATAGAACATCAACAATGTGGAGTGGAGTTAAATCCCAAATGTATTTAATTTTGAAATATAATTTTGTATATGTATAATAATTTTAGGAAACGCAATTTTTTTTTGTCTCCGTATAATAAAATATACTTTAATTGTTGAATGATACTTTGATCCAATTTTTCTATTAATTTTTTTTTTGTGCGGTAATGTATGTATGCACAAAACTCCAGCAGTCCAGTAGTGATTTTGATATAGCATCGAGATTATAATTTATATTTTCAATAAGACGAATATTTCTTCGGCAGTTCCGGAGATACCCGTTATATTGTTTTACGGTCTGATGATCATTTCCACGAATATCACGTCAGGAAATAAAATACATATAATACGTATTGTGACGAAACATTCGCGATCCTAAAAAAGTGCTAATTGAATAGCTATTAGTTATTAACGAGCCTTTTATCACAGCGTGTGCTTCGAAGCTTTCTTTTATGCTCCAACGTGTAATTGTAGGCGCTGAAAGAATTATTATCATTTATTATCATCGTTTGTAAAGGTCGTTTACAAGAAGTATATGTAATGTTTATAGTATATAAAAATGGTTTCCATCGACATTTAAAAACCAAAGGAAGGGAAACAGAGAGGAGATATCATGATATAACATCGAAAGTAGTAACCTATTATGTTCGGCAATACTGGCGATGAAGCAATCGATTCAGTTTTTCAGTATCTCAAGTAGATTCTACCTATTATCGACTAAACCACCTGAGCGTGACCGCATTGACATTTCCAAGGACTTCCTAAAGGAGCGAACTAAAGGAGTAGGAGCGAGGATTAGATTAGGTCACGTGGAACGCGCGCGGCTGCCAAGCTAAAAATAAGAAAATAATCCTCACCGATTATCGATCGGACAGATGAGGAGCTCTACAGAGCGCTAATTAGCCCGAAGAATTGACGTTCTCCAAAGTGATCTCCGAAACGTAACACCTGTTCCGCCGCGCCTGCCGCGATACGTATCGATAGATAACGTAAATTGATGTGCGCGCGAAGATTATCGTATCGCATAGAAATTTAATGATGGTACGCGTCAACGCTCAACAAAAACGCCAAGGAGAAACTCGGATGCCCGGCAAGGTATCGTAGATCACGTGCCAGTCGCGATCAGCGCCTGCAGGATAATTAAGATCGGAAAATTTTCTTGAAACCTCTCCTGTGTCAGAGATAAATGACGGAGTGTGGAATAAATTTACCGCACCCCACACACACACACTCCTTCGAGACCATACTCGATCAATATCTCAATGAGTTATCTGTCCGATGTGCCTTTTATTTTGCTCATTTTACATCGATACTCTAAAGCTGTCGTCAACGACGATCGTATCTCAAAATGTTAATTTGCGCAGCCTTGCCGTGAGGCATCTCGTCGCCGAGCTTGTAAAATTGAGATAACGCATTGGTGCATTTCTTTGGCGGGTACGCGCGGCGAGCGACCGCACGGCTCTTTAAGCGCGCGTTCGCGAACTGCGTTGCAGTTTTATTCGCAAAGACCCGCGGCCCGCGATACGATTTCCTAGACTTCCGGCAAAAAAAGAGCTGAGTCCCCGTACGAAAGATCGTGCGCGGTCCTTCGTCCCGATCGATCTGACCGACGGCTGACATTGACTTTAATCGTCAATGTGTACGCGAATGTGTCCGTACTTCGCTGCGCTGTTATTCCTGACTTTTTTGCGCGGCCAATTTTTAATGCCATGATTTTTAATGCGACAATGAATCAAAACATTTGACCGAGCGTGTGACTTCGAGCTTTTAAAGTACGATTCTGCAAAAAGTTACAAAAGAAAGATTGACGTTAATTTACTTCACCTTACGTTTAATTTAAACAATTTATTCAATTGTAATATTTCATGTAATATTTCATCACATAAATTTTTCATCTCTGAAAGCGGATATTTTGAATTTATTTATTTATTATAATTTAATTACTGTGAGAATTAAATACTTTTTATTTGAAGCTGTTATTCATTTTTGTTTTGTTGCTGAAAAGAGATCGATTGTTCTTATCCGCAGCTATTTCTGTCCTGTTTGTTATGTTAATTAATGTGTATACTTTGTGAGACGCTGTGGATTGCATCTCCGTGCAATGGAATTTTTTATTATTTTTGAGCAAAATTAATTGCATACTGTCGTTGTCTCGCAGAAAGTTTTCGTATTGTTGCTATCTAAATCCGCTAATAAATTATCGTTTACTCGTCTGATTATTAATTGCTTTTCTCGCGGCGGGTTAAGCCGAAAATGCCATTGTTGAATTGATAATCAGAAACGGCCACACTCTGTCGTTGTAAATTATGCACGTGGATCAAGTCAAATCTCGATCAAATCTTTGACGCTTTGTCACTTGGTGATAATTAACGCACGGAGAGCGTTAATTATATGTTTGATTATAGCGTTTATGCGTTTTTATATCTAATATATGTGCAGTCACGTATCATAAACAAGGCTTTTAATGTATCTCATAGTAAGCAACGTTTGCTCCCCACGCAAAAAGAGAGTTTGCTCTAATTGTAAGACGATGCGTCGCAGTTTAAGTAAACAGTCAAATAAAATAGATCGACAGATAAGAAAATGAATTATGCCAAAGTCTTTACATGACCGACTATAGCTAACCTCGATCCAATTCTTTTTGCCAGCGATATGTTAATATTTTTATGGAATCGTCGGGTGGCCTTACTGACAATTGCGAATTTTCTTCGCATCTATTCAACACATGCAATCATTTAATTTTTAGGTCGTAGCGACCCATTTTACTAAAATCGAAAAAAATTGGCTTTTGAATTTACATGGAAGATTTAATCGTCGGATACGATTTACTGATATGTCGACAGGCCGAAAACCTGTTTTTGTCATCATGAAAAACAAGTGAAATCGCTTGTGAAGGCGAGATCAGTGACTCTGAAATGAAAAAAATACAGAATGGAAAAGCCTATCGGTTTAATTGTATATAAATATTTTACTGAAGGATATTTTTTGATGAATCTTTATGATCTTTAGAATCTTTTTTGAGATTCATTATTTCCCTGATATTTTAATAAAATAAATTTCTCGTGTTTCGTTAGAGCCGCGGAGATAATTAATGTCAATTTCCGAGCGTGCAGCGACTGCAAGGGAAACGAATGGGCGCCCGTCTCTTTGTCACGTTGCGTCGGTTTATCGATGCTCAACGATACAAAATGCGGAATTCGAAACACCACTAGACACGGCAAAGTTATCCAAGTACGCGCGCGCCCGTTCTTCCTGCTCCCCCTCCCCCCTTCCCTTGCTCGAATAACTCTGTTAAGGACCATCATTACCGTCCCGGTGCACTTGAATCCGATAAGAAGCTGCCGCCACGTCCTGAGGGTTTGCAGCTCGGCGATTTACAAGCTCGCGGAAGCCCGCGAGCGAGTTCCTCGTTTCGCGGCCTGTGTCTTTGTATTCGAGATGCAATTATCGCAACGATAGCCATATCTTAACGTCACATCTCATTTTGTATTACGCACCTGCACACGCCCACCGATTTAATGTATTCCAATTAAAAAGCGAGAGAAAAAAAATCTCATTTCCAGCTTTCGCTATTTATAGCGATGACCGCCTGTTGCACGTGCATGATTTTGCTGTGTTACCCTGTATTAAGTGCGAAACAAGTACTAAACGTATACTTGTGACGCAAACTCGATCTGACGATCCGTAGCTTAATCCATCGTCGGGCAAACACTTCCGAGTTGTCGACGAAAGATTTTTTTTTAGATCCCTCGAGGAAGTATGTTGAAATACTAGAAAAACGAGTTACATTTATCGAGAAATATCTGCCATTAAAATGCATTTTTCAGCGATATAAAGTCAGTTATATAAAAACCTCGGCATAATTCATTTTCCTATTCATCGATCTATTTTCTTCGTTTGTTAAATAGACTGTGTGACGTGTCGTCTTATAATATTCATTCTTCATAGCAAAACGACCCGAATGTGAGCTAAAAGACAAAAGATTTTTTACAAAGACTTTCTCTTCCTACTCTTATTCTCGACGATGACCCGCGTCGCATTTCGCGGTCTCGTTCGTATTTGACACGCTTCCGATATGCTGTCGTAACGCCGCCGTCGCAACATACTTTAAGTCGTTTCGCGTGTCGCCTTTATCGCGGCCTCGCATAACAGCTCGTTAGATTCACGCGTTTTACGCAATTATTGCAATTCGCAAGGACGAATTCGCCGCGCGAAGAGAGCCATCGTGCAACATTCCCGACGGCGATCATTCGAGCAGAGAGAATCGCTGGAATTAATATCGTCAATTCAAATCGTTTCGGGCAGACAATACTGACGGCGCCAAATTCAATTTGATTTTTATTGTCACGACACTGGCCAATTTAAATATCGTGTCACTATCGTCGTTCACGCAATGCCGATTGCGTCATTCTAATCGGCCTATTATTTTAATCAACCTATCATTTACTCCGCGATAACTATCGCCGCTAAAATTGAACGAGCGCCATCGAATTAGAATTTAAACGATTATGAAATATCGCTAGTTTGCGTCGAAAGATTCGTGGAAGCCTATAATTTTGTTATAACAAAATGCGTCTAGAAGACTACTTCAAATTGTATAACAAAATCTTTGAGATGCTATAATGTGAGTGGATGCTATAGAAGTAACATTATTAACGAGATTTTTATTTAAAAGACCTATGCATTATGATATAATATTTGTTGTCGGTCTGGAGATGAGTTCATTGATCGATACGATTTAGGGATTTCCACGCAACGACGTACACAAAACTCGTTCGTTGTACAGAGGCAAGAGTATCGCGAGTATTGTGCGACGCGACGTGCGTGCGCGATGACATTTAGGGAAAGAAAAAAAAGAGCCGAGATTCCCGTGACGTCGCCGCGTCGCGCAAATATATATTCTCCGTTCGTTCCTCGAATTTTTCCTGCGTGGCAAGAGGCAAGAGGAACTCGCGCATTTTCCTCGCGAGGCGACGACGCACGACGAGCGAATTCCTTCTTCGACGCGCCGCGCCGACGTGTCATGCAGCCGCTCTTCCACCGTCTCGTTCGTCAACCGGTTTCGGGCCCGTCCGGTCTTACCTTTCGACGTCTTTCTCGGCATCTCCACCGCGGTATTTCGCCCGAGTCGACGCTTCTATTCTGGTTATCTTGGGTTTTCCCCGTGCGCATGTGCCATCGATCAAGGTCGTCATCTTCGTGTCTGGAGCACTTCGGACCGAACCGCGCGCGCGACGCACCGCCGCACCGGAAGTTGAGGCCGCACCGTGACCGCCGTCGTGATCGAACGTTATCGATGCAACACGTGCACAACTCGTTCACCTTCCAGACAGACGTTCGACACACCGTTCGTGTGGCTTTCACACAATTCATCAAACCACTCAGATCCACGATTTTTGAACCGAAAACATCTCCCTCTCTTCGCCATCGCGGTTGTTTCATCCGCGCGAGCGGCGTTACATAATCCGATGTTCGTCGAAAAAAATCCTACAAATGTCGCGATAAGCTCTTGATAACACGACAATAAACGGGAGCTCAGAGCGTTTAAAATGATATTTAAAATGATAATTTGTAAACTGATAGCAAAAAGGAACATTATTGAAGGAAGGGCCTCATTATTGTTATCGTCGTGTTATCAAGAGTTTATCATGAGCATCGCGACATATTGTTCATAGAATTTTGTATTCTGCAACACAGATGAATACATATAATAGAATTCACATAATATGTATTTCTCGGATCTTCAAAAATGCATCCCACAGACAGATTCGTGTGTTCGTAATATCGTCCATATCTAATTCGGCTGCGTCATCTCGACTTGCAACACGATACAAATTTTCTCACCTTGGACGTCATCATTTGTAGATTACTGCATTACAAATCCCTCTAATAATATCGCGCACAGGTAGATGTAAATACGTACAGTGATATAATGAATATAATCCTGTCGAACCTATCATTCGGGTTCTTCTTATGAATGACGAGTTTCCTCATGATTCACGTAAACTCCTTAATTTTTCCTTCTCATACGAGGAGCGTGACGCACATTCCTCTAATTATAATTGATAATTACCTCGTTATTTTTCTCACAATAATTAGTTATTAATCTAAAATAAGCAAAACTTTACTATTTATAAAGATATCTATATATCTATAAGATATTTATATTAGATAATCTAAAAAATGACGCTCGAGGCGGGAAACATATTCTGTGTCTAATTAAATTATTGGCATCTAATTTAACATTGCAATTGAATAAGTAGTATAAATCATTGCGATTGAATCGCTCGATGCGGTTACGTTTTCATATAATTGCTTAGATTACGTTACATCGTTTCTTTGTGTAAAAATATTATCCTAGTCGGTTAATATCGATTGAAAATAAAAAAAAGCAGTTTGATATCTCCAACTTGTGTAAATCTTCAATATTTGCTGAACGAAATATCGAAATTTTGCCGAAACACTTAATTAAACAGCAACGCATTTTTTCCGACGATAACGAGAGCAATTACATCTTCATTAAATCATCAATATAGCAATCTAAAAAGGAACTTAATCTTGTTACCTTTAATTTTATAAAATGTACACAGTAGGACGTTGTTATAACAAAATAAACATTTCAAAGTTTTATTTGATATCATTTCCGGGTCTGCTTACTAGCCAGAAGATACTCACAATCAGATCTCAACGTAGGTATTTTATTTGAAAATACCAGATACGAGTATCTTAATGAATTTGGCGACCGAAAGTTTTTCGATATAATTTACATTTTTTTAATCACTTATGCCTGCTCGTCAGAAGGTCAATATAGGTTTATTTTCTCTGAAAGTGTATAGATATGTACAAACATTTTAATCTCTTTTTGGTAAACTCGATATTGCTTGGGACTTTCCGAGAAATTTTATTCTTTCGGATAAGCGACGCGCTCGCATTTTTCTCTCCGCGTTAATTATATATCGATGCGGTGGTCACCTGCGCACGAAGCTCGCCGCGGTGAAAAGCGATGACGTTCGCGGAAAGAGTGCATATACGCGATCGGGAAAGATCGCCGCTTGCGTGCGTGCGAGAAAAAAAAATTACGAAATCCCCGTTTCTCGTGCGTGCGTTCCCTAATGACGTCACGGAAAGCACGATCCGTTGCGACACCACCGTGTGCCGCCGACGACGGCCGACAACAGGTCGCGTTTATCCATTCCGCCCGGCGTCTACCGGTCGCTGCCGGTCCTATAAAGGTGGGGAAGCGCGTGGTTTTCTGTATCTGTAGTGGAAGACTATAAAGCCCCACCAATCGGTTGCGCTGCCAACAGTTCGCGCGCTTCTCGAAACGATGATGTAGTGCGTGAAAACGTCCGAAAAGTCGATCCGAATTATCGGAAAAAATCGGGAATTTCTTCGACGGGGGAGATTCTATCGCACAACCGTGAACCGAGTCCGCAAAAGAAACAGAGAGAGAGAGAGAGTGTCTTACCGGAATATTTATATTCCCCGCGCTCTTGAAATATATTTCTTTACTGCATACGACCTCTATAAAAAGTGAATCTCTATATCTTGTGGATTATTAATTTATTTTTGTGCGCGACTACATCGATTTGTCGTGATTCTTTACATTGCTCTCCACGCGGAAAGGATCAACAGGTAAAGAGCTGTTCGTCGCCTTTTTACTTTCAATCGTCAGATATTTTTTCTCTTTCCTTTTTTACACAATGTGGAATAATTTTGCGATAAATATTGGAAGATTTTCTTTCACAAGAAGGACTTTTCTTTGTCTCTTTTCTATATCGCCGATAAGAATACAAGTGAATGAAGATAAAGTGATAAAATTATAACGCTGAAGATATAACGAAGAGTTTCGCAAACCTAATACTTTATGTAAATAGCTGAAGTGCTTTTATCTTCTGAATGTGTAACTTTTACATCACGTTTTGTTTGCTATATGTTCTCTCAATTACTTAATTACGTGTAGTGTCAATCGTTCATACTTGCCGTACGAAATTCCTATTTCCGTTATAAGAAAATCTCACGTCACGGAATTCACGGTTGATAGATCACCCGAAACGATTGATTTAACGGCCAAAGCAGGTAAAAGGAATATTAATGGAATTAAGCTGGATTAACGAGGCAAGGTATTACAAATTGATAAGCGCGATTGGGCGGTAATTATTAGATTCGAGTAAATCGGTGGAAGAAACGGCAATGGATTATTAATGCATTAACACAAGGCTGCATCGCTCTTGCTATTTCGCGGATATTTTTTTGTTTTCTTGTTCACGACTCTTCCGCGTGAGTGCAAATCGTAATTTCTATTAAAAGCAAATCCCCCGTAAATCCCCGTAAATACATATAACGCTTTATGAATGTCTGAACGCATTATTAGCGCTAATGATTTACCGGTATGTACACGCGTCTTTTTCTCGTTACGTACCTCATCGAGGACGGTATATAATTGCACAATGTAATTACTTCTGCACTGAATTAATGCGGCGTTTAAGTCGTTCATGCAACATCGTTTCGATTTCTTGTAAATTTTCAATGACATTGCCGTTATGGATTCTCATACACGTGCGACGAATGTATAGCGCCAAGCGTACAGCGCGCCGCGGGAATTATTTATATTGAATTTACGGATCGAAAGCCGCATATTTTTCCGAATCCGTTCGAAGAAAGCGTGGGAGGATTACCATAGGCGAGGAACATCTCAAATCGCACACGCTTGTCGTTTTTAAGCCGTTCCGAGTCTCGAGGAAAATAAGAAGCAAAGGAATAAAGCCGATCGATCTCGCGATTTTCGCAAGCATAAACGGACGGACCAGAGTCGGTAGAAATTGCAGATCTGAACGAGATCCGCGAAGCGAGTACTAGAAAAAAACATTCCTTAATATTTATTTACTTTAATACTGTGTTATCTAGTATTTTGTTTATCTCGATGTATCTCGCGTGTGACCTTATGAACACACTTGATTTCCATACTCGACGTTCGTCGAATCTGCCTGCTTGTTCCGACTTGTAAACCAGAAGATCTTCTTTTTCGAGATAATATGCAACTCCGATTTTGTCATTTAGTATTTAACGTAAAAATATTGTAATTAATGACAAAGACCGGTATAACACGCGTCGTGTAGCGTTCGCTATGTCATAATAATGATCTTTTGTTTACTCCTATTAGTTTTCTTTTCCTCGCGCCCTCGTCGTCATACAAACGCAAATCCGCTCGGCTCATTAGCGGCATAATGATACCGAGGCGTCTCGCCTCGTTATCGCATTATGTATTTCATTCTTTGTTCCCGCTTTGTCTCACGTTGCGAGCGTGAACGGGACTCGCACGGGTACGCGCGAATACCGTGCCGATACTTCGACGTCCTTTCTTCGCCGTTAGTCGGCGATGAACATTCCTTAAGGGAGTTCACGGGCGTTCTCGCTCTTTCCAGATACAACGACGATGACGGTCATGGTTGAATCCACGAAAGTCGAGGAGGGCAACGGTCCCGCGAAGATCGAGACCTTCGACGATATCCTACCGTACGTCGGCGAGGCGAGCAGATACCAGTGGTTCCTGTTCATCCTGCTCCTACCGTTCACCTTCGTTTACGCTTTTTTGTACTTCGCGCAATTCTTCCTCACCCTCGTGCCCGCCGAGCACTGGTGCACCATACCGGAGTTGGATAATTACAATTTCACGGATCTCGAAAAGTAAGTTTGACGAGGCGACACTGCAAGCGCGTCTCTCATCACTCTCGATACTTCATACACTTAAAAATCGAAGTAACAGATGATAAGCAATATTTCATATTTAAATAATAATGAATAAAACTCAATTAAAATTGTATAAATTATAAATAATTTACAATTAGATATTTAGATAATTAATACTTGTGCGATTCTGTAAGATATCTCTACGCAGACAGGATCGAAAGACAAAAGATTTCCGAGATTCGTTTAACAATACCTAAGATAGCCTTGCAATAACGAGGAATGAGAAGTGGAAGGTAGTGAAATTCTCTTCATCCTCATTTCATAACGACAGTTCAAGTCCGGTCGGTTCGAGCTGACCAAGACCTTGGGCCACGGTCGGCTTGGCTTATATATAGATTCACCCTCGCGTGTTGGATTTTTTGCATATATGCATATAGTGTGTCTCAAATTCCCTGCACCGTTTCGTCTTTACAGGAATGACGACACGAATAATTTTTCGACTATTAACGATCGAAATCTTTCGCGAATGTTTTCTTTTAAGAAAGTATTATCTGCAGGTATTTTGAAGTTATGAAATTAATTTTTTTTAAATTCTAATAATTGTGCAAATCGACAAAATATTTCAAAAAATATGCGGACTGTTAAATGTACATCTATTTCCCATTATAAAATTTTCTTTTTTACACATACGCACAAAAAAATTTCTAATGATTCAATTAGTATTATTTTAATTTTTATTTTGCTTGTGAAAAATAGGTAAAATAAAATTATAATATTCCTCTGTCGAGCTTTTCTGAAATACAATGAATAATACATACTGTTTTAAGTACAGAGCATGAATAATGAAGTGTTATTTCGTGATTACGTCCTTTAAGAAGTAAAATGAAATGACGAAGACAGTTCCGTGTTAAAGGACTTAATTTACATTCGAATAATTCTATTTTTGTTTTACAAAAACATTTTTATGGAGTAAGAAATATAATTATACCTAATTACGTTACATTTTTTGTAAGCTTTCCATCATAAGCGTGTTGTACAAGAAGTACATAATTACATTTTTTCCCCTCTTTTTTTCTTTAAGTGGGACATTTCCGCGCCAATGAAAATTGCGAACAGACGTGAATCGAAATTATTCGTTTGACAGACGTTATTTCCATCTGTCTCTCTAAACCTGCGTTTAGAGAGCGCGCTATCAGTGAGTTTTATCATTAATTAGATGTAAAACTAGGACAAAATGATGCAATAGCGCTGATAGCATGTTCCTTAAACGCAACTTAATAAATACGCATTTCGTTAAAACATACAATTTTGTGTGTACTTTTGTGCTTCCAAGCATTTCGAAATAATCCAATCGTCCTGCAGTATTTTAGCGAGTCATGTCTCATACCAGGAGATAATTGTACCAGACTGCATGACTGTCAAGTAGGAAAATCCGTTGTTGCGGTTATAGTACGTGATTCAGATCACTTGATCAGTAGTTTCTCTGTATTCTCCGAAGTTACAGAAAACCAGTTTGGCTGTCGACCTCGAAAGGATTCCCCGAGAATTCCACGAGAGCGAGAGAGAGAGAGAGAGAGAGAGAGAGTAAGAGAAAGAGAGAGAAAGGTGGAAGAGTTTTCTTTCCATTGAAAGTACGTTCCCCCTGCTTGGGGGAACGTAATTTTCCTCTTTCCTATCGAGACGAAAACCATAAAGTACTTTGGAAAACGCGAATCGTTTATTAAAATCAGCCACCGCGATATGATTTAAGTTGATGACCTCCATATGGGAATAAAAGAGGACAGATCTGATAGGTCTGTAATACTTCGGGGAATAGCAGAAACGCACGTGTTTGCCTCTTAGAAACAAAATTGTCATTTTATCTTCCGCGGGATTTATGAAACGTAGGTATAGAATGCGTATCGCGTTTCGTAGTGTACGTTGCGTAGTTGCGTTCCTGAAACGAGAACGGCACGTCCGCGAAGGTGTATAGGATCGAGGAACCCATCAGAACCTATTTGCTGCAGGCATCGCGCTTAGGTCAACGTATAAACTCGCACGTAACGCCGATCGTACATTACAACGAATGTGACACTTATTTTGACGCGCGTCAACTCGGATATCATTTGTCGCGGGCGCAACACTATCGCGTGCGCGCGCGATAGCAAGAAATTGGATGCATTTAGAGGCGATATCGCCTATAGATTTATTGTTTTCCTAACGATTTTGTTTGCGTCTGAATTGCGATAGGATCGCGATAGGGATACCCGCGGCCACCGACGAGGAGCTGCGGCTGGAGAGCGCGACGTCGTTCTCGAGATGCTACATGTACGACGTGAATTACACCGAGCTGCTCGAGCAAGGTGTCAGACAGGCGAATCCGTCGTGGCCGATAATACGATGCAAGCAGGGATGGACCTTCAACCACACGATGATACCGTACGCCTCGATCGCCGCCGAGGTAAAAATTTAAAATACGACATTTACCACTCGCCATGAATCACTGTCGCGCTGCCGCGCGCCGCCGCTAATTGATTAATAAATTTGCGCGAATGACGCGCTCAACGATACGTCAATCGGCTCGGCACGCGGCTCCGGTCGTTTTTTTTTTAAATCCTTTTCCTCTTAATTCTTGCCCGGGGCGTAGCTTCATTGTAATTAGCTTACGATGCGAAAGGGAAACCGGTACCGAAAATATATACCGTTCGCACACCGGTATTTTTGGCGTTGCGTAATATCCGAGAGATAAAAATCTATTGCCGTACGTCGGTGACGTCGTCGGTGAGCAGCGTTTATTAAATTTCCAGTATATATATGACGTAGCGTAAGCTTCGCTTGTATCGTTTATCGATGTTCGACGCTATTTGTTCTATCTAATGCAATTCAACCTTCAGTTTTATAAGGCTAGAGACGCACGTGATAGAAATTACTTATAGAAATTCCATCGGTATTAAATCGCGGCATATATTCAGCTAAAAAAAACCGCTGATAAATAAATCTTGACGACAATATTATTAATAACACAGTATCTCCGTACGATTATAATAATGTGTGCCATTGTCGCGTGTGCCATTTTGCCAGCTCGAATGGGTCTGCGACAAGACTTTCCTCGGTTCCGCGGCACAGTCAGCCTTCTTCGTCGGCAGCATCATCGGCGGCCTGATTTTCGGCTACATAGCTGATCACCATGGTAGAATTCCGGCGTTGGTGTCCTGCAACGCGGTTGGCTTCTTCGCTTCCATCGCCACGGCCTTCTGCAATAGTTTTTGGTCCTTCTGCTTCGCAAGACTGATCGTCGGTGCGTCGTTCGACAACTGCTTCAACGTACTCTTCATTATCGGTACGTATCGTCGCCGATTGAATGAAAAATTACGAGGGATTTAAATAAATATAAATAAATTTTTCTGTTTAATTAAAGCAGCTTATTAAGGAGAGATACGAATATAGGTATTTCTACTCCTGTCTATCAGTAGTTTCTCAGAAGTTTGAAAATACTTCGAACTCTCGATTTGAATTCTAAAGTAGATTCCAACGCGATGGAAATTATTATCGCGATATCTCGGTCGTCATTACTGACGGTAACTTTGATCGCAGTAATCGAGTACGTCGGCCCGAAGTACCGAACCCTGGTGGCGAACATGTCCTTCGGGATTTACTTTGCCGCCGCCGCTGGTCTTCTGCCGTGGATCGCATATTGGATTGCGGACTGGAGAATTTTAAGCGTCGTCACCGCATTCCCGATGATCGTCGCTTTCCTCGGCCCGTGGCTCGTCCCGGAAAGTGCACGGTATTTATTATATTTGCCTTACATTGTTCCTTTTGAAACTTTTTAAAACTTTTGAACTGTGAATTTGTAATATAAATTATCTTTTGTGAAATGAAATTATTTCTTGCAAAGTATACACATAGGTAAATATATGTGGGCGCTAATAGTAGGCCTATTCTATTTCTCAGATGGTATATCATGAGCGGCAATGTTGACAAGGCGATCGGCATGCTGAAGAAATTCGCGAAGGTCAACGGCAAGGAAGTGAAGCAGGAGGTGTTTGAGGAATTCGAGAAGAGCTGCAGATCCATAATCGAGAAGGATAAGTCGCACAATCAGTACACGGTTCTGCATCTCTTCAAGCTGCCCCGACTGGCTCGCATCACCGTCATGCTTGTTATTTACTGGTGAGTAACCAGGGGAGATATCAACCCCGACAGCTGTCTGCCGACCTCGTTTGAAACGACTATTGATCGGACAGTCGGCTTTCAGGCTGTTGATCATCCTGGTGTTCGACGGACACGTTTGGAACATGAAGCTGCTGGATCCCGATGTGTTCACGTCGTTCTCCTTAGCCGCGATGACCGAGCTTCCGGCGGCGATTCTGCTGGCACTCTTCCTTGATAGATGGGGCCGACGATGGATGGGCTTCGCTTCCATGTTCATATGCGGCATTTTCTCCTTCATCGCCATCGGCACTCCCCCCGGTAAGTTACACATTGTCTCACTCGCGTGACGTTAATTAGTCCTGTCGTCGTCGGGTTTAATTATTCTCCTTTATCGCCAGAACAATATGGGAACCGTAAAATCGTCGTAGGGGTGCAAAAAAAGGGAAATAAAAAATAAAACGCGCGCAAAGATGAGATCTTCGATTCTGTCGCTCTGCGATTCAAGTTTCGTTCGATTGCAAACTGCAAACTAGTGCGATCGCCGACTATAGCAAATATAGCTCTTGTAACTTGTAGCATGCCGCATTTACATAACCCGCGGGTGTTTCAGGTGCACTAACCGTCACCATGGCGATTTTGGCGCGCCTCGGTGTCAATATCGCCGCGAATATCGGTTTCCAATACGCGGCCGAGATGTTGCCGACCGTAGTGCGGGCGCAAGGTGTGTCTCTGATTCACATTATTGGCTACATCGCTCACATCGTCGGACCCTACGTAATATATCTGGTAAAGTATCCGATAAACTATTTACTGTATGATTAACAAAATCTAATTGCCAATTAATTGAGATTCGATCGTCATCGTCGTTTTTCAGGCCGATGTCAATCAGCACTTGCCGTTGATAACTCTTGGGCTCCTGTCGTTCGTCGACGCGTTCCTAACGTTAGCGCTACCGGAAACCTTGGACCAGGATTTGCCCGAAACTCTACAGGAGGGTAACGACTTCGGCACGGATCAGAGCTTTTGGTGGATTCCCTGCATATCCTCGTAAGTTCTCTCTTCTCTTTTTCTTTTATTGTTTCCTCTCATCTCTTTTCGCGTTGTATTCAAGCGAAAAGAAATATCAAGATCCTCTGTATTTTTTACCTCATAATGGTTTTTGTAAGTTTATCTTTTTACCTTTAAAATTTTCGCAGGACTCCGCAATTGAAAAAATCGTTGAGGAAGAAGATGAAGAAGGAGGGAATGACGAACGCGGCTTTCCATCACGGCAGTATTCAAACTATCGACTGTACGAGATTATAACGGCCGTCCACACGGTAATTTGCCAAATCTTTTTGTTGTAAATACTCGCGGCCGGATCGCCCGCGTGTGTGATCTTAGGTGTTAAACTGAGTGACACGATGGACACGTCAAGTGCGGTAACGCGCGATGGTGAAGTACGTGGAACACAAATATGAAGTAGGAAGATGCGGGAGATTCAATTCGACGAGATGCACGCTCAGATGGACACGAACGCGAATGTGAATGCGCAACGTCGAAGTCGATGCGACTGTCTCGAGAGAGAGTGCCAGATTACCTTTCCGAATCGTTTCCTCGCGGCGGGACCTCGACTTTCGGCTCGCCGCTCTTCCCCAGGATGCAGCTGATGTGTGTACAAAGCTATTCGACTAAGCGTATAGACTGCGTTTTAGCGAGACTGGATGAGTGCTGAGTGAAGCTGATGTCTCCGTGTCGTTCGCGAGATACTACAAGGATCGAAATCGGTATGGTATTTTACGAATCCAATTTTTTTACGTCGCACAGAAAAAAAGCCCGAGATGTGCCAAATGTCGCGTTTCATTTACACACGAATAGCCGTAAACGTAAAGATCACTGTAGATATTCACGTTCACTGCAAACTCAGCGGAAATACTCCGATTTAAAATATCTATTACAAAGAGACGTCCGTCCCCTTCGCCCACTTTCCTTGCCTCCCCGAAGAACGACGTCTCTAAGCCGCGGTACATAAAAGACAACTTATTTTCCGTACCGTGATACAGACGCGGAGGTCACCTTGTTATACTCGATATTCTTGAAAGGACGCGACGGACCGAATATACCGTGCGAACAGAACTATAAAGAGATTGCCGTCGCACTCTTGATGTATCATCAAGAGTTGTTGCAAAGTTGCAAGCGGCGAAGCGAACGAATTAATTTTTATTAATTAAAGTAAGTAGAAGATTTTAGATAATTTAATGTATATAGGCCGGCACAGGGGCGTTCATACCGCATATAAAGACACGTTTTCTCATCATTCACTGCCAAATGTTGGAAATTTCTTCGCAAATGGCGAAAGACACTAATACCATTTCGCTCATCTTGCCATCTATAATGGTGGTCGAGTAACAGTGTAAAATAAAGAGACAGATTATTTTATCCTCGTGTAAACTTTGTTCTAATGCATTTACTCTACAAACAAGTAAATTCTCCCAGAAAAATGCTCCTGTGAGATCATTCCGATCTGGTCCGCGAACTTTATTAGTTCGTACAAAAGAAACCTTAATTAGTTATTACATTATCACGTGCGAGAGACGTAAGTTTCTTTTTTTTCCCCCTTTTAAGTAACTACATTTCCTCGGCGATCATACCGAGCATTGTTTTATAATATTTATATATATATAATAAAAATTGAAAAGACTACAGCTCGCTTGGACGATAATGTCGATGTCGACTCGAACGCGGTCTCTCGCAGCAGGGCAGCGCCCAGAAACTTTGCTCCTTGCCAAAATCCTCTCCCTGACGTAGGGTCTGCGGGAGATCGCGACCAAGCGTCTCCGGTAGAAACAGTATCAGGGTAGCGGCTGCAAACGACACGATGCTGATGATCATCATCGGCAGCCCCTCCCAAATCTTGGCCTGAAATAATTTCGATTGATTGACTGAGTACCGAGCGACGCGATAAAGCATTGCACTTAATATTCGCTCGCCGTTTTAAATTGAATCAAATTAAAATTTATCAATTATTTGTAATAAACTGTATTATTATAATAAAATATTTTAAATCTAATTAAACTTCTTCGTTAGAGTCTTCGCTATATAAAAATAATTTTTTAATACTATTAATTACATCGTCGCGCATAATGTGGTTGTATCAGAGTTCCATAATCGCGCCTTCTTTTTTACTGAAAAGTAGAAAGATCACTTACGCTATCCACCACGTATGGCGCGATGGAATGAGCGATAATGCCAAAAATGTGGATCAATGCGACGCCCTGCGTCCTAATCGGGGTCGGCAGCAATTCGGCGGCGTACTGAAGGCCCACGTTGGCTGCCATATTCAGGAAGAATCGCGAGAGCACCGACATCGTCAGCTTCGCTACGACTGAACAATAAAACGCATGAGACGAGAGAGAGATGGTTGTGGCGCGGTCGCTTGGATTTTATTCGAGAGACACAATCGAAAGCCCGGTGTGTATGTGCTCACTCGACTGTAACAGCAGTTCGGCGAAGCTGAAAAGGCAAGTCATGGCCAGGGTGATAAATCCGCAGAATCGGCGACCCCAGCGGTCCAATAGCAGCGTCAGCAGCAGCCCGGCCGGCAGCTCGGTCGCGCAGGCGAGGGAGAAGGACACGAACACCGAGCTCGGGATCAGCTTGAGGGAGTATACGTGGCCGTCGAAAGCTATCATCGTCAAGGACCTAGAAAGTACCGAAAGTACATCCGTAACTTCGTCGCCGTACGCGTATCTAATGCATTAAAGTGGACGGCGTCCGATCTCGAAAGCATCGGAGCAGTATAAATTTAAAGGGATATAAGATCCGAGACGCGCGTCAGACTCTGAAATTACTTTCGGAAAAGAAGACTTCGTTAAAATATCCTAACGAGATGGAAATGCGATATCTTTAGAAATTAATATTTCGCGAAGTCGAGAGGATTATGTCAAAAAAAAAGAAGACAGCGACAAAAAGCGGCAACGAAAATTAAAGTCGCGTCTTATACTCACCAGAAGAAGATTAGCAGGATGGCGTTCTTCGCCAGACGCGGTGACTTCAGAATATCGAAGATGGTCGCGCTTTCCCTTTGGGTGTCGGTCGCGGTCAAGTTTCTCTGTAAAGACGATAAGGCGGTGGATGGTGGATGACGCGCGATTTGTGTGTCACGGTCTCCCAGCGTTGCGTCTCATTATCAATCTTACTTACAATGAAGACCTCGAAGATGCGCGTGTCGGGGCACTTCCTGTTGATCCTCGCTATCCGCCGCAGCTTCTGCACCATTTTGTCTATTCTGCCGTTGGCGACGAACCATCTTAATAGCAAAACAGTGTTTCTATTTCAGCGGAAAGTTGTTCGGAGGACGCACAGGACGGGACGCGGATAACAGTGAAACGAGCTTACAATTCGCATGAATTTCTAAGAGCGACACGAATCTCTAGAAATCGCAACACTGTACATTTAAGAATTGTAAATCTCATTTGAACATTGCAGTTATTTGATCGGAGAAATATGGAATCCTTTTACAACGCTTTAATTGTAACTAACAAAATTACATAAATTATTAACGGATTATTAATATATTAATCACGTAAGTTCAGTTTACGTATGCGTGTGTATGTGATTCGAATTGAGTGGAATGAATTGAGGATCCGTAGGATTTTTATTTACCGAGCGCTCTCAGGAAGAATCCACGGCGTGATGAAGACGCTCATCATCGGGATCGCGCTAACATAGGCGAAGAATCTCCAGTCTGCGACATAGTACGCGATCCATGGCAAAACTGTGCTCCCAACGGCGAAGTATATGCCGAAGGCAACGTTAACGACGAGGGTTCGCCTGTTCACGGCCATGTACTCGAGCACTGGCGACATTCAGAATTTGCTTCGTTAATCAAAATAAAAAAAAAGATACCGGAATATTCAATTTAACAGATTGATTAATAGCACGTACGATACGTGCAACGAACGGCTTATGTAAAACAGCTGACAATGAAATTACGCGCGTACGAAATGACGGAAAAGCGCGCGCCGTAATATTCGCCTATAATTATTCATAAAACGCCTTGCAGATCAAATACAATGATCCTTCATCTCCGTCAAGTTATTCCGGATAGTCTACGCGTAATACCGTTCATTTATAATGAAAATTATGTACAGACACGTACGCACATCGTGTCGTAAAGATCCGCAGTCTAGATTTATGTAACACGTTAAAAAGAGAAAAATGAAAAATATGATCGCGTGTATCTTCGCACGCAGCTCTGAATTATACGGACGTCGGAATACGTTATTTTATTCAGTGCCGCATGCGACGCAAACTGATCTCTTGCCGATCGCTCACCGATAATCAGCGGGATGTTGATGCAATTGTCGAAAGCCAGACCGGTAAGGAATCTGCAGACGGCGAAGGACCAGAAGGTGTTCGCGCTCGCGGTCGCGACCGAGGCCAGAAACCCGATGCCGTTGCAGAGCACCAGGGCGGGGATCCGACCTCTGTGGTCGGCGATCCATCCGAAGAGCAGGCCGCCGACGATGGAGCCGCAGAAGAAGATCGACTGTGCCGTCGATATGAGATACTCCCGGTCACATACCCAATCTAGCTAATCACAAAGGGTCCAGAATCAGCTCGCGACGTTTCTTACATTTATTACGGGAATTACGCAAAATTTATTTTTATCTCATCTCTTCATCTCCCGGTCGTTCTTTTCGCGCATTATCGTTCGCAATGGATTATGATTGAAGTTACGCGAAGGGACGCTACGTTTGCCATATTTCCGCATTTATGGGAATTACGCAAAATTTATTTTTATCTCATTTCTTCATCTCCCGCCGCTTTTTCGCGCATTATCGTTCTGCAATGGATTACTGAAGTTGCGCGAGGAAAACGCGACGTTTCGCCACGTTTCTCCGTTTACGGGAGTTGCGCAAAAAACTTTTTATCTTATTTCTCCGTTTCTCGTCGCTTATTCGCGTATTGTCGTTCTACAATGGATTACGATTGGAATAGTTGATTGAAGGAGGAAGATCGCAATCCCGTAATCTCAGTTAATCTCGCACGAACGTTTGGCGAAGAGTACTCGCCGAGATTTTGATTCCCTCTATATTTCATACACACGGTGACGGCATTCAAGAACACTTCACCTCAGCCGCTATGCTGGCGTACGGGATCTGCGTGAAATTGTATTCCCATCCGCTGCAATCCACGGTTTTGTTTGCCTTCCATTCGATCGAGCGGGTATAGTCCTTCTTGTGATTTACAATACTGAAGAAATCCAAATCCCTCCGATGGCATCGGTCGTAATACGGATAATTCTGCGACTTTGGTATGCCGATCTCCACTCTGAAAACATTGACTTCTAACGTACGAAATATCTCTCTTCGTAGATAACAAGGAGATATTAAAATGCGTGGCGAGAAGGATAAACTCGAGACAATTCTGTTCAACAACTCTGTTCTACGATCCAAAATTTTTTAATACAGATTTATAATATCTGTTAGATTATAAATCTAAACGTGTGTGATTTAAAATACGATAAAACATATTATTTTGGATCTCAATGAACGCCATTGTTACGCCGTTGAATTTTACCTTTCTTCCTGCGTGAGGTTTGAAGAGACCAATTCATTTATCTTGCACCAATGCTCCTGCGGCACCAGAGTGAGGAAGAACTGCGAGAAGTACAGGGTGGCATACGCCACGCTGTAGGGAAGCAAGGCCAATAGAAGCAGCCATTGGTATCTGCCGAAGTCACCGACGTACGGCAGGATATCGTCGAAGGTCTCCAACTTTGGCCTTAACGTGGTGCTTTCGTTCGGATCCGTGGTATCTATGGGGTTCTTCACGCCGTTCGAGTTCTTCATCGTCCTGAGGGATGCCAATATTTGATACGCATAGGTTTACACACTTGGCGAACCAAGTCGAGGAAACGAAAGAAGAGGAAGAAAAACGAAGTCCGTTTTTTCGTCAACTCTCGACAACTCAAAGAAAAAAAAACTTTTAAAATCGTTCGGAATATTTTAATCTGAAATTCTGAGAAGCCACGAAGAAAGATTTTCAAAAGATATCTAGAAAGAGAAGAGTAACACAAACTGTAATTATATAAAGCTGAAGCTGATAAACCTGATTAATTAACATATATCTTTTTTTAATTTTAACATACAAAGAAGATCGCAATATTTATGTGCTATTTATGTGACACGAAAAAAACTCTCGCTGACACAATTTAGCGTCTTCCCTAAAATATTGTAAGTAATAAATTGCGCGAGTCACAAAGAAACGAGCAAACATCCGATAAAAATCGGAGCGGACTCTATGAACGATTCAGTTACAACCAACTTAGGTTGCGGTACAAAGTCCACTCCGCCTGAGCGTGTATCCTCGCGGAGATGTCAAATGACTTGAGCGAGAGCGATCTGAGGAGCCAGTGTTGTCCGAACGTGACGGGATCAAGTGGCTCGTGACGCGCGTCTCGATCGAGATAATAATGAAGATTAAGCACGAGTTTGACGATCCGGCATGAGATTAGCGATGTTGGACAACGCGTCGCTTTTATATCCGCTTAATATGATAATAATAATGCAAATAACATCAGATATTACGTAGATAAATATATTAGGCACTGTATACCGGAGATTGTTGAAAAGCGTTAGGGATTTTGTAAACCGCGTGCTTGCTAAATTTTAAGAACTTTACTATTTTCTACTATATTTCTAAATTTTGAATCCCTTATTAATTGCAACTAACAGTAATATTAAAATGGTTTCCAGAGTCTTAATATTATTCTACTATTTATTAGCACGCTGCAAACAGATAATAAAATAGATATAACGTCTGATTAAATAGATTAAATAGATATAACAATTGATTAAATAGATTAAATAGATATAATGGCTGATATAACGTTGAAATTATTAATTAATGCAACTCGAAATATTACGTACTTTGTAACACTTTCTTCCGAAAAAAACTAACACTCAAGATTTCTATATTCCGCAGACACGGTGTCGCGGCACAATTACTTTTTATTCTTGAGAACTGAGAACGTACGTCGCGTCCACGATACTCGGGCGATTGTGTTGTATCTGCGGCGAACGCCCCAAAGAAATATGTATACATAAAGAACTGACGTGCAGGAGGGACGAGATATCGAAAGTTATGGCTGAGGGTCAATGTCAAATGTAAATACTGGCGCGACAGATCACAAAGTGGTCCGACGCAACTTGATAACGCGACGAAAATAATTTTTAAGCAGGCAGAAGCAACAATGTGCGCTCCGCAAGACCGTTGTGTTTTTAATCCGAAACGATTCGGGATTAAGCGCGAGAATAATAATCATACAAGAACAAAGAGCGTGTTCGCGCAGATTTAAATCTGATATTTCACACGTATGTGTACGTAATTTATGCGTGCAATTAAGTATTCGACATTTAATTCGAAAATAGAGCAAAATTTATCACACGCACATATATGTTATATATTTTGTACTCACATTTCGAATATCTCGCGGCTGACCATTCATTAAGGTTAATTAGCAAAAGCTAACATTATTCCAAATGCTATTATTAGAACATTTCTCGGCTGCAATTGTGTGATTATCCGCTACTTCGCTTTTATTTAGGTGAACGTTTTCTTGCGCAAAAACTATCGCTATCACGTATGAAATAATCTGCATGTAATTAGCACGACGCGATGAGCATACATGTTAAATACCCTCCACGAAGTTGGTCAATGATATCCGATCGATGATTCATACCTTAACATCGCCTAAGCTTCATTTCAAACACAATTGGATGCGTAACGGGTGCCTTTGGGAGATCCTGGCCTCGATATTTACATTTCTCACGATATCCTTAATTGTAGTTATTAACGAACTTAACTTATAGGATCTTCGATCAAATTTTCTTCCTTTTCCTTTCTTTTCTCCTTCCTCTTTTATTTCTTAGAGAAAACTTAATATATCTTTTAACACATTATGCTCTTAAATCTCTCGTAACAGTTTCTCTGCTGTCTTGTAAATTTTCAAGTTTCATGCACAAGTCACATGTCCAAAGAATTAATTGCACGTAATCTTTGGCTTAAATATTACGTTACATTAATACTTACACTTTTTTATTCTTTCGTTGCACTAATTATTTCGCGCTTCTCGCTTATTTTAATCTTCAATTTATGTTCAGAAAATGTTGAGATTTATTATACGCGACGTTCCGCGTTGCGGGAGAAGTAACGTTGCGAGGAAGAACAATCGACGAGCGTCGCAAATCGTCAAAGAGATTACGAGCAAATTAACTATGACTGTTGATAAGTCGTAATTTACGACAATTGTAAATGTCGAAATACCACTATCCACTAAGTGATAACTTTTAATGACTGTGGTTAACAATCTGCGGTGGTATTTACTTAAAACATAATATATGTTCTAAGGGTATTTATTACAATTGTTTGCGGTTAAACGACGACGACGGTAATGACTCGAGACTCTCGCGCGAAATGCAACTCGCTGTCTGACGAGGAAACTCGATTGAGTATCGCTGATATAAGAGCCCGGCATGCGGAATGCGATATGTTGTAGCACGTATGTGTCAACATAGAATCACGAGCAGAGAAAGAGAGGATCCAAGGAGGGAAGACCGATCGCCGCCGCGCGGAAGGATGAGGAGAGACTGAACGTACAAGTCAGACGGATTCCCATGCTTCTCAAATTTCGTCCCTGCAGCGACGAAAAGATCTTGAAGAAATTCGAAGAGAAGAGAACCTGAACATTTCTACCAGATATATTCCGCGAACTCTGAATTCAAAGTCCAGATATCTTCTTCATCACGTGGACGTCGAAATACTTTCGATTCTCGATCGATCAAGGTCCGACATATCCATGCTCGATATGCCGAGCACGAGGACCACGTTATCTCGAATTCTGCGATTGCGCGAGGAAGAAATCTGGCGTTGGGAGAAATCTCGCTGAAAAAAAAGTCCGCTGAAAAAAACTGTCGCGTCGGATTTTTGCGCGGATACGAAGACGCGCGTGGAATATATGAAAATTTATCATGTTGCGCGAGAGAGGACCGATTTCGATTGGAGTCAATTTTTATCGTACATACACTATATATATTCCTTATAAATACAACGTCTCGTTACACGTCTCGCACCTGCAAACTCAAACTTTCGTCCCGTTAACCGCGAGGCATAAAAGATTCATTCGCAGCAGGATTCGCTCAACACACTCGCCAATGTATACATAGAAAACTTGCGTTCTCCCCGGAGCGAAATTGTATGTAAATTTGCCATTCGGGCACTGGGGAAGGAGGGGTGAAAAAAATCGATACGACCTTCGCGATACACACGCGAGCAGGAGCGATGAAAGTTCTACGCGCGACACGCGTCGGAGCCGTGCGATCGAAAATTGCTGTCAATGATGAGTCTGCGCTTTTTAAAACTTGAAGTTGATATGGGAAAGGATTCTTCTAAAGAAAAAAAAGAAGGCTTTAAAACTTGGTATCCTTGGTAAACGAGAAAGCGTACATGAGAATGCAAAGGGGAACGCTTGTTCTTTGAAGAAATCAAGATGAAAGTAAGATAAGTTGCCCTTTTGCAACAAACAAAAACAGGCAAACCGCTTGTATCGTTCAAATCGAAAAGCTTTTACCTCTGACAAAGTCAATATTTTTATTCATATTAATTATATATTTTTATATAGTTATATATTTTTAACAAAGCCATTATGAAAAGGGTTTATGCTATTATATGAATTTAATCTAACAATGTCGAAAATCTAGACAGATCTTTTAGAGATAAATAGGAAGAAAAAAAATATATAATCAGCATAAATTTTATCTCTTTATGTACAGTCGTGGACATATCGGTTGCGACACTTTTTTTTAATATGTTTTGAAACGCACTAATATTTTACAAATTGCGAACAAATAATGCAAACCATGATTAGTATACTGTCTCTAGACTAAAAATAGTGCGTCATCGTGATTCGCATTTGCAAAATATTAGTTACTTATAAAATATTGTATATTATATATATATTAAATATATATTAAAAACTTATAAAAAAAACAACCGAAATGTCCACGACTGTATATAATCATTATTTAGTTAAATTTAAACGTTTTTATTTAATTAAATTAACTAATATGGATTTGAAAATAGAGAAAAGAAGCAGAAAAATTAATCGATTATAATTAGTCAAAGTATCGATATGTCTTTTGTTACTCTTCTACTTCATTACTTACCAATCTTCTATTGTTGCTAACGGTAGATCTTCCATCGTTGCTTACGGATGAAATTACACGTTGGTCTTTTTGCACAACGATGTTAAATTGCAACATCGAGATAAACCTAACACGGAAGAATAATTAAGATCAATTGTGCCAATGTAGTCGATATATTAATTAATGCTCATTCTATTGGAATAACTTTTAACGAAGAATATCGGACAAGCAGTGGCAATTTTTCAATTATCATTTTTATCAATAATTTTTATTAATGAAGATCACGGTATCAAAATCACTCCTTTCCTCCGTTCGTACGAACGTCTCTTGCGAGCAGAACTCGGCACCTCGGACGTCATTCAAGCCGGTTGTCGACACTAACGCAATTCCCGTACCGCTACCTACGAATTCGCGACAACATCTGGCGCGCTGTTAGAACTCAGGTTTCGAACGAGCCAAACTTGCAAGCCAGAAATAAACTATGCGCGGAGGTCGATAAGCGTTCTGCTACTTAAACGTAAAACCTTGACCGTTATTCCAGTTAACGATGCTGCGACAAATTTTTTTAATAAAAATTTCTTTACGCAGCATTTCTTTGCAGTGAAACGCGAGAAGGGTAGGATATTTCACCTAACTTTGATTATCCGAAACCTCCGTTATTACCAATAATATAGGAAAATTAATTAATTATAATTAATCGTGAAAAAGTGATTACAAAAGGTAAATTCATTAGTATCATACATTTAAAGGAAGGAAAGGAAAATTAAACACTCATGATGGAAAGGTTTCCGTTATCTAAATTTCCATTTAATTTCGATAAAGAAATTTTAATGATAAAGCGAATATTTGCTTTCACGGATCGAATAACTTCCTTCGTTTTCCTTGCAGCTCAGTCTAACTACGCGAGCCGTCCTGTACGATTCTACAATGTATTTCCACAATGTATATCGCCAGATATAAACGATTCACCTTATCGTGAATACTTAATGCTAATGATCGCCCGCGTTATATCGATCGTGCATTTTATCGTCGACGAGATCAAGATAGCGAGGAAGGTCGCGCGCTTTCCGGATTCTCGCGTTAGACTAGCTGTGATGAATCGTGGTCCCGTTGAGTAGATTCTGAAATTCCACGCGAAATGATTAATTGTGGGTCGACCGCAGTGCAGTGATAAGGTGGTTTAAATTACAGCTCATTATTAACGATCCCCAATGTCTGCACTAGACATTTCGTCGTGCTCGATATTAGCGCGTTTAAACTCATCGAGTCGGCGATAATCGTCGACGCAACGCAACGCGACAATTGAGCCAACATAAATCCTCTCGTTTGCAATCGAGGAGCTGTCGATAGTTGTTACCGTTCATTAACAATCGCAACCTTCGTCAGAGCAGCCTTTTCAATCAAAAGTATCCATAGTCGATAATTATTCATTCGATTGAATGTTACGTCTACGTTTATTAACACAGATCGACGGGGAGATACAAATTAATTTAATGTTCTTATTTACATTATAAAATATGTTGCATATGTACACAAATCTCGAGATCTGAATTTCAACGAAAGGTATAACTATAAAGATGAACGTTCGATAAAAGGACATGTCGATTGTCGATATTATATGTATATATATATACAATATGTATATATATATACAATATGTATATATATATATACAATATATATATGTATATATACGCGTGTTATCACAATGAAGCTGCTATATCCGAAAATTTCCCATTCAGAACGCGCGATCCTCATTCGCATTCAACGCGCAGTCAGTCGCGTCATTTGAGATAACTCAAAAATTTGATTCGCATCCGCTATATGTATATACATTGTATTACATATACTACACGTGTACGTGAGCAACAGCGACGCGAGTCGCGGCTGCACGGCGACGCGATCAATTTATGTAAAACGCATACGAGTGGTGTTTCTTGCATTGTCTCGAGTACATATTTGCCTTTTATCTATTTCTCATCTATTTCTCAATACGGTTCCCACCCGCGGGATCGGAACGGTGCATCTGAAAATATTAGTTTCTCCTCTTCTTTTTTTTTTTCCTCGAAGGTCGCGCATTTCGCAAGGAACAGGCAAGAGAGTTTCGAAACTTCACGCGTTTCTAAACTCACGACACCGGTTTTCTTCTTCCTCCTATTAAATACAAGCGTGGTAAAAATATATATATATAAGTACGAATCTCAATAAAAAAATCGTAGTCTCGCACACTACATGACTGCAGCTAAAAGTCCCTATCTATAATTTTTACTCGAAATCCAAGATTTCGAGGGCATCACACATATAGGATTTAGAATGTAATAGAAAAAAAAATCGAAAGTGTTCTACTATGGTCTGCAGAGGCAAATAGAACGGCCAATTAGAGCGATTTAATTGAATTCTAATCTTTGCTTAAGTTCTAATTGACATTTCTACTTCTCTACTGTCGATACTTAAAATTAATTTGCAACAACCCTTCCCTTCCCTAATTAAATAAATTTAGCGCTCAATAGAGCGGGTAACGCTCTGCCTCGTCTTTTTTATCTAAAACTGTCATTGACACAGTTGGATACAGGCGTATGCATAATTTGATTTAGCTCCAGTATCACACAATTCTGAGAGAAAGAACAACGGTAGAGAGAGAAAGAGTGAGAGAGAGAGAGAGAGGAAATGAGTTAAAAATCAGGGCCTCGTTTCTCGGTATTCACTTGTTCTCCGGCTTCTCCGGCTTCTCCGCTTCCGTGGCCGCATTCACGCTCTTCCGCGATCTTACGCTCGATCTGCTCGATCTTTGTATCATGCTGCTCCTCAAGGTCTCGCCGCGAATAGACGCTCTCATTGAACTTCGGAAGCTGCTGCGTTCGAAAGACCGGAAGATAGTCACCGGCGGCGCCTCCACGTCAGGCTTTTTTCTAAAAAAGAAACATATATACATGAATGCGATATATCTCTCTCAGGAAACAATATACTCTCTCTGTTAAAAAAAATTCCATTAAGCAAGAAGGTGAAATTACGAAAGAAAAGTGATCAATTTGACACAGACATTTAAACAGAACAAAAAAAGATTTTTTAAGTATAATTGAATTATTGAACTACTCTTAATATATATCTCGTACAATTTTTCTTCAACGCGATTATTTCATCGAAAGAAGAAAAGCGCTGAGTATCGTGAAAGTTTTGAAGAACTAATGTGATAAAATTATCTTCGACACCTACTTCGAGAGACACGGCATGTCCCATAACTTCTGATCCTTTCCGAAATCCTCGCCGTCTTGCAAGGTCTGCGGCAGATCTTTATCGAGTGTCTCCGGGAGCAGGAGCGTCAGGAGGCCGCCTAAAACGCCCAGAATGCCGAGGACCAACAGCGGTAAAATGGACGAGACAGTGTCCAAGTAAACGACAAAGGGCGCGAGAATGCTGGCGACGTATCCCATTATGTGGATCAAGGCGACCCCTTGAGCCCTCACAACCGTCGGCAGCACCTCGGCCGCATACTGAAGACCAATGTTGTACGAGATGTTGACCCAGAATCTACCGACGATCGCCAAGGTGGCCGAATAAATATCTGAAAGACGGAAAGAATAAAATTGCATAACAATCATAAAAAAAATATGATAGACGTGAATTATTTGTAAATCAAATTTTTGTAATTTTCAAAAATTTCTATGATTTTTTTGGCTTTATTTAACGAATTATTTGAAGCTCTATAATTGCTTCTCGGGCAGATTTCTAATCTAATAGGTAAAAGGAGGTAATCCAGCAGTGTACTCACTGTTCGAAACCGCGCTGGCCCAAATGCTGAAAATTCCGGAAATTACCATGGTACCGCAGGCCAACCATCGTCGGCCCCATCGATCGAGGACGAGGGTGAGGAACGTGTCGGCGGGTAGTTCGGTAAATGCCGCGATGGTAAACGTTACAAAGACGTCGAGCCCGAGATTATTCACGTTTCTTACGTGACCGTCGAATACCAGCGATATCGCCATCCTGCATTGCGGGACATAATCGATATATGTAGATAAGGAACAACCTTTACCGTATTCTTTATAGTCATCGAATAACGATTATCCTTTATTCAATGTTACACACGTTTTCTCTTACAAGCTACGACACTGAAATACATGTCTATTGAACGCTATTTATTAAAGCGCCTTCTCCAACACTTACAGCAGCCTCTTTAGAATCTATTGAAATCGAAGAAACATTTTTATCATGTGAATAACTCACCAGATAATGATGAGGAGAATTGTGGTGTTTCGCAAACGCGGACTCCTAAATAGATCCACCACGGAATAAGTCTTGTCCGCCTCTTGTTCCTTGCACACTCTGGCGCAGGTTTCCTGTTACATCAACAAGCAGCAAATTTACAAACGTGAATTTTTCTCGATGACCTTGATATTATTTTTTTTCGCATCGGAACGAAAGAAAGAGGCTATGATCCTTACGCGAAACTGTTGATAGACGTTCTCGGGTACTTTCGTGCCGTTCATGCGTTCGAATTTACCCAGGATCCCAATGGCCTTCTCCACTTGGTTTTGGCTGACGAGCCACCTCGCGCTCTCCGGCACCAACCAGGGCGCTGCCACAGCCAGGGCCAGAGGAACGGATATCGCGATGCAGGTCATCCTCCAGTCGGCCAGGAAATACGCGATCCAGGGTAAGATGCAGGCGGCGAACGTGAAGAAGAGAGCTATCGACATGTTTGCCACGAAAGTGCGCCATTTCGGTCCCACGTATTCCAGTACTGAAAAAAAAAAAACATATTTAGAAAAATATTTAAAATGTCGATCGTTCTATAAATACTTCAACATTCGCGAAGCGCTAAAGCTGATTTCGAAAAAAAAACGCGACGTGATTCGCAAATTATTTAAAAAAAAGTGTGACACGCGTCACATTGATAAATAAAATCTGCATTTAAATCACTGTATATTAATGACGTCTCTTTACGTAAGAATTTATTTTCTAAACAAAAATCATCTCGAACGCGGACGGACGGTCGGTTTATTTAAAGTCACGGGATGATCAAATTATCACGCCACGAATCGTCCTTCGCCCTGACCTTATCCGCGAGCCGCCCGCGGGAAACGAAAACCGGCGAATGCATCGAGAGAAACCTCTCTTCCTCTCTTGCAATTTAGATAATACTTGGTGGTTAGCACAAGGAAGCCTAATAGTCAACCTCTCGTAGCCTCCTATCATCCTCGTATAACAACGCTCGCGGATACTAAGCCACGAGATGCTTCCTGTTTGTTAAAGAAGATAGCGCATTACTGCTGACTTACATTGTTTCAATTAGATCGACGAGCGGTCATTTTTTCTAATGCGCTGCCTTCACGCTACCATCCATCTGTGAAGCGTAAAATTATCCGATCTTGTGCGTGTTCACAGCGACGGTCGCAAGGCTACGAGATTCAGTATAGACCGTTTTGCAGATTTCAAAAAAATGTGTCGATATTGCACATTCCGTGAATAATTCCAACAGACGCGTATCGGCGCTCGAGATTTCTGAATAGCTCTCTCATTACGAGCAAGCTGAAAACCTGTTGTTTGTGCCGTCAAATTAGTCTATATAATACCAAGTTTATTTCTCCAAAAACAAAATAACGTAATTTACGTAATTGTCATGGAACTTGTGTGTCGAATTTACGATTTTTTACGACTTCCGCGATAGCAGCTGGCGATACGAAACACGCGAGAGAATTCGACGGAAACACGAAGCTATTTTTTACGGAATCGAGCTATTTTTTTACTCTCTCTCCTTCGTCCTTCAAAGGCAAATTGATATCAAATTCCCCGTAACGAATTATAAACTTCACGAGGGACAATGAGATGCGATCGACTTGTCGACTTAATGCTTCTTTAGCGAGCGGATAACGGCACGTGCCTCTGACATTGGCCACGCTTCCACCGACCGAAGCGGCGGGATCGGCGAGATCGACGAAACGGAACTGGCAAAACGCCAGTCGGCGAGTGCAATAACCGTGACTTCGTGAGTCAAACCGGGCGAGCTTGACCTGGTAGCTGAATCCGGCGATCGTAATCGGCCGTGACTCGACCAGGCCGTCGCGCGCTCCAAGACTCGATTCGGGCGGACCGACAATCACTCGCGGACTCGCCGTACTACTCGCTGGTCTACCGGCCAAGGCCACGCGGCGATAATCGCCGGGCGCTAGATAATTGCGCAAGGAAGGGACAAGAAAGATCGCGAAGACCGTATCTCCTTTTTTCTTTTTGCGGCGCGATCGTTTAAACGACGTATATACAAACGTATACACGTATAATTGCCCGCAAATTAGTCCGCGTCCCAGAACCCCGTGAAAACATTTTAATCACGATTTAATCGGCTTAATTACGATTGCGATGAAATAACGACGATTAGTAGCGCGATAGCTGACGGGGTTAAGGTTGACGGTAACGGTTTAGTGAATACAAGGAGAGATGCGTTTCTAGCGCATGGCATTGTTCCACGTTGCTTGAAGTGCGTTTACAAGAAAGGGAACGCGCGCGCGGAATTTCTCGTTAATCGCCAATTAACAAAATAAACGCGGTGGAAAGGAGAATTGATTTTAAAAATCGATCACGATCGATTTTTCCGGTCTGGAATTCCGCCGATCCTGTTTGACGGGCAACGCACCATATTAATTGCAGTCGCCAAAGACCTATAATTGCGGGTTCCGACAGGCGGCCGAAGGTTCGATAGACGAAGCGACCAATTGTGCCGCGACAGCAATTACCGCGAAATGAAATATTGCGAATAAAGGTTAATTTATTGATTTTTAATTAGCACGCAATTAATAAACACAATGTGGAATGTAGACGCAGAAATTAATTGCGGAATCTAGCAGATCAGGTCGTCACGTACATATATATATTAATTAGCTCGGATATAAATTATCGCCGGTCGTTTTCTTGACAAGGTCATTGCAACATTATCACTGCTATTATTCACAAATACGATCCACGGTCTTGCGATTGACGGGAAGTTGCAACTTTCGTTTTCCTTTTCTTCGTCATTATAGCCTTTAATGCGTCACGTACATGATCATATCTTACGCGCGCGGTTTCTGTGACTCCTTCGACTTCCGGGACAGCTGTAAATTCGCATGAAAGGCTTATCGTCATCGAGGAAGCAATTCGCGTCAGAAGGCGATAAGAATTTCCATGATTAACGCGACGGATCGAAAATGAAGAGGAGCATCGAGTTTTACAAAAAATTCTACGGCGCAAGTTCTCGTTTTTCGAAGAGCCGAATACACGATGATATCGCAACGCATATACGTACCCAGTATGTACATCATGGTGAAGCAATTGTCGAAGGCGAAGCCGACGAAGAACCGGCACAGCGCGAACTCCCAGAAACTTCCGGCCAGGGCGGTCGCGACGCCCGCCAGGAAACCGGTGACATTGGCACCGACCAGCGCCGGTATTCTGCCGTATCTGTCGGCGATCCATCCGAAGATCAGGCCGCCGAAGATCGCGCCGATGAAGAAGATGCTCTGGGCGGTCGTCGGCAGCGCGCTGTGCTCGCACACCCATCCCAACTGTAATGAGGATCTATGATCGAATAATTTTACTAGCTGACGTCGATTTACGAATGTCTCGTAAGTGAGGCCTGAAGCCGGTCATTCGCGAGCAAACGGCGTCGGAGACGAATGCTGTAAAGCAAGGATCGGCAAAGTACTGCTTATTTGTAATTATTATATGTATTATTATAATAACATAATTATAATTATATATTATATTATTGTGATAATATATTAATAATACGATTATTATTTTATTACATTTGAATTTGATGAATAAAAAAAATTTGTTTTCCTTCTTGTTACGTATAATAATATCCTCGATTTTGCCTTCTAAGGCAAAGTCTAAAATATATTTTACTTAACACTTAAAGGATAAAATTTGCCGAGATTTACTGCAAAATCTTGCTTACAGCTCGTTTCCGCGCTCAGAAGGCGGCCGAAGGCCTCAAGACGTGCGAAGGTTGACGCAGAAGGAACTGCGAACGTTCTCTAGACAAAGGCAAAAGCCCGATCGTTTCCGAACTTATCTGGCGCGGCGATCCAATTTCCAGGTGAATTCAATGAGCGCGAGGAGTTGCTTAATTCCGCGGCGCAATCGCGCGTGTAAATTGTATCGCTCTTTGCGTACCTCTCGACCCGTCCTTGTGTCGCGCGAATACACGTGGCGCGAGTTCGCGTGACAGCGCGCGGCGCGCAAACATCTGTTGCACGTCGCGCCGGTATGCGTGCCAAGTATACGGCCAGCTCTGTCTTTCGGTGGTCGAGCTGCGGCGAGAGTGTGCTCGTTACATCGGATATTTAATTCCGTAACTCACCGTTCGCTCATTATACCCCACGTGCCGCGCTCTCGAGCCACCTTGGGATATCTAAATAGCGAACGCGAACGCGCTTCTAACGCTTAACAACGAGAGAGAATCACGCCGATCACACGGAGAGGAGAGCGTCGTTCAGCGGTGTCTACAATGAGACTTAAGACTTGAGATTTGCGAAAATTGACCAATCACACTCGATTATTCTTCTCACGTGAGATGAATAATCGACTATGATTGGTCAATTTTCTTAAATTTCAAGTTTCTTTATAGACGACGCTTTTCTGTCTCGGCGATTCCTCCGTCGATCTCCTCTCGTTCTTCGATCCTTCCAGCTTTCTTGTCTTACCTCGGTCGCCACGGTCTCGTAGGGGACGTCGGTGAAATTGAACTCCCAGCCGTGCGAGCAACCCCTCGTCGGCCACGTCGGGTCCGCCTGTCTGGTCCCGTTCGACAGGACCTCCGTGTAATTTACGTCGTACATGGTGCACTTGGAATGTAAGCCATCCTCGCCGGGCGGTATCGCCAAGGCGATCCTGAAAAACCGGATGACAAAAAAATAAAAATATCCGTCGCGCGGGGCAGGATATGGTATTAGCGTAAGTGTGGGAGGAGGGTAAGACTGCCGTTATAATAAGACGTTTCCACGTAAATGTCAAGCGTTGACCCAATAAAATGTCAGACGCAGGAGGGACTGTCCCGGGACGGGAAATCGAAAACGATTATAAGCCGGCAATTAAGATCGCGTATAAAGGTCTCCAATTATCGAGAGTGCGTGCGCACACCTCCGGCTAATAACGCATGCAATCTGACCTTTGGGCGAGAGTTACACGAACGAACGGACGCATTCGACATCGATTGCAATGCACGTACAACATTTTTCATCCTTGATAGATACGCTCGTGCGAGAACGTCTCTCTGCACGAGTTCGTAACTGGCCGCGCAAAAATACTCAAGTAAATAATGACGTTCGATCGTAAACCTGCAAATATACGTGCAAAACAGACATATATCTTCGAGAAAAAATTACACAGTTAAGTATAAAGTCGTTGTATTTCAACGCAGCTAATATAACACTCTTGTTTTAAAACAGTTTTAGGCTAACGACAAAAATATCGCAAAATAAATAATAAGTACATAATAAAGAGTAACAAAATAAGTTTTTTTTATTACATAAGACGTTCTCGATAAACATCAATCTTTTTTGCTATTTAGAATTAATTTTATTTACTCTTTAGAAAAATACTAAAATATTATAATTTTTCGATAAACGGTTACAAAAATCGCTTGAAACCTTGTAAATTAAGCTTCAAGAATATGAATAGGTATAATATAAAATCGCAATTGCCTTCAAGTGAGTCTTTAATAGAATTTTAACTTGTGAAGTTTATATATTATTTAATGCAAAAATTTATAATATGACATTTACTGCATATTACATTATAAATAAGTAAAATACACTATTGAATATTCTTCAAGGAACCCACAGATGAAGCCTCGCGGATCTCTCTTGTATAATGACAATTATCTGCAATGCTATTCTTTCTCTCGCGTGTTCGGTTTCAATCTTTAAATGATTTCCATTCCGCCGTCTGTTATATAACGCGCTCGAACAATATAGAGCGAAACGAGAATCTCGCTGCAGGTACATCCTGCTTAAGGACCGTCTTTCTTGTCGCCCACGTGCAATCAATGTGTGGCCGTTACCGCGGCGTTATGTTGAAAGGCTTACACAGGTATTTTTCACGTTCACGCTCTCATTGCTTACACGAAGGTTTCGTGCAAATTTATTATTCATTATCCACGAATAATCCACTCGCGCCGGCCTCCGGCGGGGCAGCCGCGGGAGGCGTACGTTGTGCAAATATATCTGCCTTATTGATTTTCCAATTGCCGCTAACAGTCACGAAAAGAAAAACGTTTAGCACGAGCGCAACGAAATTTGCCGCGTGCAATTTGCCGAAGACTTATTCCGTCGCAAGTGTAATAACGACGGGCAATTTTCAAGTGAGGTAAGAGAGTGCGTTCTCTCCGCGACGCGCTTCACGGTGAAACTCGTGAAAAATTTATTCTCATTAAAGCGCTAAGCTATTAACTCGCGACTTACGGCTTATGTGCGGGAGATAATAGCTCATAATCGCGAATTATATCTCCCTCGCTAATCTTCTCCGCTTGAGGTGCATGTCGCGCGAAAAACACGTTCAAAATGTTTTTTTCCACTCCATTTAATGTCGAACGTCATTCCGGCATTACAATCGGTCTATTAATTATGCGGATCAGCGGATAAAGTGGCGTGCAGTGCGGCTGCTCCGTTTGGAAACGGTTGAAAGTGCTGCCGTGTGTAATAATAATAATAATAATAATAATAAATAACGCTAAGGGGTCTCGACCCGATACCATATAAGAGTGCACTTCTTGTGAATTTCCGCAAAAAGAACTGACATCAACCGGTCATTTATCTCGTCATTAGACTTACGTCAGAGAGATAGAAGGAGGCTATTAAACCAGCGCACGCGGGGTATTACTAATCGCGCGATCCCTGCCGCGCCGAATCGTGTGCAATCGAATTGTGGCCGCGCGAAGGTCTCGACGTCGCGCGTCCGTTTCCATACTTTCCCTGGCTGGCACGTACCTGGAAACGCTGACACGCGTTTGCGCGCCGCGCCGCGCCGCGCGTGCACAGTTTCCATCCGTTCTTTTCGCGCGACCGCCGAGAGATGAAAAATCGCCGTCGTCGGCGAACGCGAGGGAAAAAAAATTCACCGGCGGCGAGACACAATAGCCGAGAATAGCGTTATACCAGCCGCGTTTATTTCCTCTTTCTTTTCGCTCTTTTTACTTTTTTATTATTAAAAAAAAAATCCATGAACTGTGCGTGTTTACTCAAAGAGCAACAAAACGGATCGTTAGGAGCGCTTTTACGAGTTATTAGCGGACCTCGCGTTATGTCATTACCGCCGGAATATTGCGTACGCCGCAGCGGCTAGACAAGCCACGCAAACGAGAATATTTACGCGTATAATAAAAAAAAAAAACATTTGAAGAGTCAATAAAATACAATTACACACCAAATATACATTTCTATAATTTTAATACTTAAAATACTTACATTTTTTATAAATAGATATATTGGCATATAACATAATTATAATATAAAAAAAGATACAATATAAATTATAAACAGAAATCTGTCCTGAAATTCGACAAACATTAATGCCTAAGGATTTAAGTAAAATTGTTGCCACCTCTCTGTATTTCTTCATTCTTGGCATCATTAAACGCTTCTACACAATGTTTTATAAAAACGATTTTTTTCTAATATAAAAAAAATGTTTCTAATTGATTGAGGAAAACGGCTAAAGAATAATTCTAAACGAGGCAATGCGTAGTCCATTATGTAATAAACAATTCACATCGTTTTAGCATAAAATTCATAAAAACGCACTGACCGATCTCTCGCACAGTGGTAAAATATAGCAAATCACGGGCCGTGAATCACACCGATTCTACGTATTCCAGGTAATTCGATTGTTTACGGTATATTTGTTCGCGCGAACAATTAACCGCGCGGGAAAACGATCTCTACGGAACACCGGTAGTCGTAAGCGGAGTAAAATCCGCTCGGATTTTACCGTGAAAAAAGCCATTTTAGAGATCGACAGAAACCGGAGATAAACCATACGACCGAGCGCGGTCCTTGAGTTATTATTGTAGTTAAAAAGAAAAATAATTGGAAAAGGAAGGGAGAGAGGTGTTTATGGAAATGCGGTTGCATAAGCATATAATGAAGAGACAATGCAGTATTTAAAACTGTGAAACCTGTTATCGTGAATACGCTCTTTTCACGCTTCTGATGAAAAGTTTCTTCTCCTATTGAGCTGACTAACGTGCACGGCAGTGCGTCACCGTAAAGGGACAATCTGTATCGTTGCGCATTTACAGCACGCTCTATTATTCTTTATCGAAGTTAGAATGTGCGCGCACAATTCTATCGAAGAGGGGAAAGAAAAATCGTTTATCCTACATTGCGATCCAAGAATTTTGTCGCCTGATAGAAACGTTATCGGAGCCTATTGTTGAATTTTCTATAATTACACAATGTTGTTAATCGACAAGTAAACGATTATCACGATGCACTTCAGTGATTTCACGTTTTATGTTAAGCAAATAAGTAGCGATAAGAGAGGAGATATGAGACGATGATGAATTGTCATTCGATGATCACGTTGATACTGTCAAATGCCTACGTATCCATTCTGTGGTTTATTTACGAACCACATTCGCGTGAAATTGTGAATTTTAAGCGAGTTACGTAGATAAGAAATTTATAACATGTTCAAATAATCTCGTGCCAAATAATAAGGCGTGAAAGAAATATTTAAATAGATACGTACATGTGAAAATGGTTCACGTGCAAATAATAATAAAGTTGTATTCGCACGAAAGTGTGAATTTTTAACGAGTTACGTAGATAAAAAATATATAACATGCTCAAATAATCACGTGCCAAATAAGACGTAAGGGAATTATCTACGTATACGTCAAAATTCACGCTTAAAAGATTGTGAAAATTATGAGAATCATGCACATTCGTGCAAAAATTATGAATAAGAGAGTTATATTGATAAGTAGTTTATAACATGCTCACGTACAAATAGTAAGATGAAAGAAATATGTAAATACATGTCAAAGTAGTTCATGCATAAAAATTATGCTTAAATAATGCTTTTTTAAGTAGTAAAATTCTTTTATTAAAAAAACAAGCAATTCTTCTCTTAAACAGTTAATGTAACAGTATTATATAAAGAATGAGAGTTGTTTGTTATTATACAATTTATGCAATCGATAAAATCTGCTCTGGCGTAGATTTCTATCTGGCCATCATTTTCTTTTAAAGAAGTTCATGCATTCTGGGTGATTTGGGAAATACGTGGGGAACGTTGAGTTCATCTTTTTTCTTACTCACAATTTCAATTGCTGAATCCAAAAATAGTTAAAGTTGTCCTAGTATCCGGGAAATATATTTTTTTTACATTTTAAACAAAAAAAGCTGTGGTTGATTTTATTACTTTTTTTAACTATGCTACGAATTTCTCTTTGTTTTTTTTTTGTAAGAATATGTTTCGAGTTACCTAAGTCCTCATTTTTTCTCAGGACTTGAGAATCTGTTACAGTTACCTTAAATTACAGAGTTACCTTAAATTATATATTAAATATATATTTTAACTTTTGCATCGAAATATATTGAAAAGTAAAAGGATGTGAAAAAATGTTTCAGATAAAAGTTATACGATTTGAAGGAAAACAAATAATATAACAAAAAAAATAATTTTCGGAAAAAATCAACTTTTCAAGATTATATAAAGGGCATTATTTTATATGGGATTATATAACTTTTTCATATAGTATGATTCCTTTTATTATTCTGCATAAAAAAGTATTGAAGATAATAATTGTTTACGAGACTAATAATAATTTTACATTTTATTATGCCATTTATTTCGACATAAAATATAAAATATCTTTATATAATCTTGAAAAATTGATTTTTTTCGAAATATCTGAAACGTTTTTCCATATCTTTTATACTTTTCGAGATATTTCAAAGTTAAAATGTATAAATAACTTAAAGTGACTTAAGAATCTGTAAGTTACTTTAAATTATGTATACATTTTAACTTTGAAATATCTCGAAAAGTATAAAAGATGTGGAAAAACAATTCAGATATTTCGAAAAAAATCAATTTTTCAAGATCATATAAAGATATTTGATATTTTATGTCGAAATATGTCATAATAAAATGTAAAGTTATTATTAGCCTCGTAAACAATTATTATCTAACTTACAGATTCTTAAGTCCTGAGAAAGAATGAGAGTTTAGGTAACATTGAAACATATATTTTTATAAAAACAAAGAAAAATTTGCAGATATGGTTCAACAAAATAATAAAATCAACAGTTGCTTTTTTCTGTTTAAAGTGTGAAAAAAAATATTTCCTGGATACTAGAACAACTAATACTACGATTTTCGGATTCAGCAAGTAAAATTGAGAAAAAAGGTGAATCTAACGTTCTCCGCGTGCTTCCCAAATCGCCTAAAATACATGAACTCCTTTAATTCTCTGTGAGAGATCCAGAATTAATTACCTTTACTATAATTTTTCTATCGTTTTCCTCAAATTAATCAGTACAGTTCTGTCTTCAAACGCTATAAAGCGTGAAAGCGCGACGACGATTTCAATTTCACCCCTACCTTTCCTCAACTGTGAGATTCTCCAATTCCGGCACGCGGCACCAGTGCTCCTCCGGCACGAGGGTGATGAATATCTGCGAGAAGTACACCCAGGCGACGAAGAAGGCGAACGGTATCATCAGCACGAACAGGATCCTTTGATAGGTGCCGAACTCGCCCACGTGCGGCAGCAGGTCGTCAAAGTCCATGTCTTTGGGCTGCTCCTCGTCATCCGGGTCGTCGTCGCTCTTGCGGCCCTTGACGGTCGAGAGGCCGTCGGACGAGGCCGAGGCTGACAGGCCCCCGTCGGGACTCGTGTCCTGCGGGGAAGACCGGTCCCCGGAAACTCCGGCGGTCGCCGGAAACTTCTCCTGCGGCGGCATGTCGCTGTCAACCGAGACCTCCGAAGTTCCCCGGGAGAAGATGGGAGGCAACGGAAGTTTCTTCTTGCGCTCGAGACCGCGGCGTTTCGGATCCAGCCTTCGGGATGCTGCGCCACGCGCGCACAACTGAGACGGCCGATCCGCGCAGCGCGGCGAAACGAAATACTTATATTAAAACAGAAGCACTTATATTTATTACCAAACGCCTCACCGGCTTCCGCTCGGCGACGGCGAGGAGACTCGGTTCTACGTCCCGGAGAACATGCCGGAGATCCCTAATCTTCCGCCCGTCGCGACAGCACGATTCGTTATCGCCGCGCGCTACCACCTTGATCGCGCACCACTTTGATCGCGATAACCGTACCGGCGAGGCTGATCGGCTGATCGTTATAGACGCGGTCGTTCGATTAAACCGTGGCCGTATACATCGTGGGAGTGTGTCGCGAGGCCTCGGGGGAATCGAGGCTGATCCGAGGACGTGCGATATGCGAAAAAAAAAGGAGGCGAGCAAATCCTGAGACGAGAGACAACGACTGGAACGATCTGTTGCGTTCGTAGCTGGCTATATAGGTATCGACCGTGGGGTATACCCCCTCTCTCTCTCTCTCTCTACTACCGCTGTTACTGAACACAATTCAATGTTCTCCAAGAGTGGCATTGAACGCACCACGGATCACATCGATCGCCCTCGTCCATTGCTGCTGCTGCTGCTGCTGCTGCTCGAACCACCGGCGTTGGCCTCTTCTCTTATAGCGTTCCGTACAGCGTGGACAAACGGTGGATATTTTTGGATATTGATTGAATATCCCGGCTAACGCGCGATGTCCACTTAGAAATATAGTTTTACACTACATGATGACACTATAAATTTTAATCGTCGGGACGTCGCGATAAATCTTCCTCTTTGTTGTTGCAATCGCTTTTATTAAGCTTTAAGGGTTTAGTTCTATTCTGAGAAAAAGTAGAGCACATATTATGTAATATGTAAAAAAGCAGAGTAGGTACATGTTATGTAATATAAAACAATACAGAGGGAGCAACAAGAGATGAGATGTAAACTCTGAAAGTTAATGATCCAGATAATATAATTATTCAGATAGCCAAATCCGCGGAAGACAGATTTTGCAAAGCGTCTATTATTAAGTTTTAGTCGACAGAATGTCAACAAATAAATATGCAGCAACATGTGCTAATATAATTTACAGATTGACAGTAAAAATTGTAAAAAATTTATCGTTCCAAAATATTTAATTTAAATAATACATTCCATTTAAATTACGAAATAAGATTTCAGCTGATAATTTGCTGACAATTTCTGCAGAACAGATGTTTAATGTGAATGTGGGCACAATTTGTTATCAATTTGTCGCGGTATTCTGCTTGAATCGGCTGGCAACCGCATTGTTAATTACTTGTTGGATATAAAACAGAAATAATTTGCAAAGTGGTATAAAAATTATGAATTTCAAACGCAAAAAGTGTTTGCATAAATTGCAATTCAAGGACGAAGAAGATGATGTAACATCTTTATTGATAAAAGATATCATTTTTTTTAGCGTACTTAAGGAGAATTAAGACCTTATTTGAAAATCTAATTTTCCATTCCGCACGCAAAGGATATCATAATTACATGATGATTAACGTGATTGAATTATCACTGTGTTGTTATTTTAACGATTTACAAAGTTTGTTTGCCGATGGCAGATTGATACAAATTTGCACGAAAGTAAATAAGAGAAACGAATGTCACACTTCTGTACAAATGCCCGAATAAGTTAAATTACTCGCTGGATGACGCGGGGCCGTAAAGTCCGCTAGATAAAAATCTGTGAAAACCGCCGACATACAGTACACCATGTTCGCGCAGTTTCGGGTATATACCTAGCTTGTTCTAAGGAAACACTTATTTCCGCTTGCTTCGGGAAATATGAAGTAATTGACCCGATGTGAGTCAGAGAGATATATAGCGTTCGCAAAGTTCTCGCTATTTACGAGATATTAATCAGCTCGTTTATCTGAATCGAAACGCGCGGTTTCATTTCTCTCACGCGTCCGCGTACGATTTTCCGTTATAATATATCTTGTATCATATTTTTTAGAATCGCGAAAAATTTTCCATTTATGTCCTCAATAGCGATCTCAAAGAGAAAAGCGAAAAAATACGCGAGACAGTGTCTTATCTGAACAATCGTCGCGATATCTTTCGAGAGGATCGTTTATCGCGGCATTGTAAAGTCCATAATTAGGCAAGTAATCATTAATACAAGACTGTTTTTGCGAAATGATAAAACAAACGATTGTATGTACAAACTATTATAATACAAAGGCATATGTGGAGTGACGTGGAATTTATGATAGATAAAACAAATGATTATACAATGACACATGTGAAGTGTGACATAGAATTGTTAGTCTTAATTTATTATCTACATAATTACCTTTGCAATTAATAATCGTAATTTACGATGTTTTTGAATGCTGAACATATGTGTAACACAGTTACGTGTATAATAACGCTAGTTTGTTATGGTACAATTAAACTTTTTTACTTTTATTTCGCGCTATCGCGAGCAATTTATGTAATTATAATATTACAAGACAGCGAGCTAATAAAAAAAACCATCCGCTTCTTTGTATTCAAGATCTTATATTCAGGAGTACCAAGATCGTTTTACAGCTTTTAAAACAAAATCAGGAAATGCTCTCGTATATATGACAATTACAACAATTATGAATATATAAGTGCAAGCTATCTAACGTAAAAATATAAATGCAATGACAATTGCCAATTAAAACAACATCGTGTTTACGATAATAATTTAATACGTTGTCCACTATAATGATTATCTAACGCCTGACTTTTCAGTGACACCCTATCTATGATAATCGGTGTTATTAAAATTTTTTAAACGCTTAAAAAAGATAAATATAATGTAAGTAAATGTGCCGTTTAGTATAATCATTTTGAAATAAACACATAAATGGCTAGGTGAAAAAAAGTAAGGTAAAAAGTACATAATTCATACTGTCCACGAGAATAAAGTTTTATCTCTGTATTATTATATTATTAATTTGTCATTATAATATATATCGTTTCACGCTCGCGCAATCCCTCGTTTTCTCACACGCGCGCCGCACTCTCACAAAAGGAACACAACACTTTAAGAACTTTAACACTAGCTTTAATTCGGAACAGGAAATACACAGAGAGAACGTCTCGTATAATAAAATGCTCGCGTAGTATCGTCCGCGCGCGAAAAAAGCTTCAGCGAAACTCAGCTGTGAGCTGTCAAAGTGTTAAAGGGAAAACTGCAGCTCGTCGGCAGAGAACGATCTTCTTCTTTTCGGAAAATCAATACGAAGTATTGATTTTCCCGTCAGCTGTGCAATATATACCGGGAGAGCACGGATCAGACACGAGACCCCGAGGGCACACAACAATATATTTATGGTAATGGAAATTTTAACCTGTCACACACGATAAATTATTAAAAAAAATTACTCAGCAACGTGTTTACGTTATTCATAGTGACTGTTGAATCACACGATTAAATTATTAAAAAAAATTACTCGGCAATCTGTTAACGTTATTCATGGTGACTGTTGAATTTCGACATCACGTTACGACGAGCTCGGATGTCTTTCTTGGTTGATCTCTAACGTTATTTTATTAAGACATAATTTGATAATCCACGATATAATTACGTACACAGTCTTTCCATCCGGCTATAATGGAACCGGCGTTTGGAGATTTTAAAATCCTCGAAAGCTTGGATCGATGACAAACATTATGTAGTCTCAAATGACACGAAGAATGCGCTGAGATTATGATTAAAATTGTACGAGTATTACGGTGAAAATGACTCGAACGCAGTCGAAACGTTGTATTGTCGATTTAAATTATATCGATTTTTTTATATTTAAAAAAACCGTATATATACATAAATATCTGCGCATTACTTACCGCGCGCCGACTCCTAACAGCCTCTTTTCTATACATATTTGTTATTCATAATTATATTCCACCGACAGAAAGTGAAATTGGAATGCGAGGTATGTATGTCCTCCTTCGCCGATTAATTTTCCGTCATATCCGCATTAATAAAACGATTGTGCACAGTCGCATGAAATAAACGAATCAAACGGAATCCTGTCAGAGGCATTACATATCTACATGTTCCATACATAATTCTAATCGTTACGACTGCGCTGTTCCGCATACGTAATTAATATTATTCATCATTTTGCAGTCAGGGAACATTTTAGTGTGTGCATAAGTTTTGCACAATAATTGCGTAGTTGCAGTTTCCTTCCAATGTGCACAATTCTAAATTCACAGACATATATTTTTATATTAACATAAAAACAACGATACATAATTTAACTATTGATATACGCGTTCGCGACGCGTCTGATATTTTCACTACGATGTACTTGAACTAATCTAACAACAATGGAGGATAATGCCGCAGGATATCATTGGCTGTTGAGAACTCGGGAAATTATATATTTCCTGCACACAATTCTAGAAATTGAATATATTATAATATTCCCTGTTTATAAATTATATCTTTACAAAGCCATTGCCATCAAACGCGTCATGACATCTCGTTGCACCTGTCATGAGATCTTGCAAATAAGATCTTAAGAGCTTTCACGTGGAATAACTAAATGCAAATTGCCTCTATTACGCGTCTTGCTCGCGATCGATTCTATCGATAAATCCGTTCGACAACACGAGTCATTAGATCGGATAATAAATGGAAAAGGGGATTTTAAAAATGCTCGATCCTTGACGCAAGTCAACGCGAAGGTTTTCCATTTCGTAACGTAATTTAGAAAATATCGAGCAAATTGTGTACGCTATGAGGATAAAAATAACTCGAAATGTGTGAAAATAGAAACCTTTTCTTTTTAAAATTATGTGTTTATTTGATAGGAAGATTTTTTTCATAAGTGAGGAGTTAAACTTTCATCCCAAAATTGAGATTCATCCAGTACTCTTCTAAAATAAAAGTGGAGTTAATAATTGTATAATTCACTCGGAAATATGTACATTTGTAATAAGATCACAAAAAGTATTACATAGTTTATTAAGTTATATTATAAGTACCAATGAGAAATACTGTTTCAAATTTACTAATATCATGTCATTATTTTATCAAATTAACAAATTCTTAGCACTTTAAAGTGTCCGAGAATCAGTCTAACGCTAAATAATCTTGCCTAATTTATATCTAATAAACATGCCTTCTTACAAAGAATGGAAGAGATCCAAGGAGATAAAAAAAAAGTTACATTTGTACTATTCATTGTTGAAAACATAATAATTTATATCTCTTTCGTATAATATGTATATCCCTGTCTCATATGTATATAATATATATTACATTAATTCACTAGCTAAAACCCAACAAAAGTGTAAATAATGTCATGTTTATTAAAAAACTGTAGCGTTTTATTCGCCCAATGTATAATATGATTCCCTGAAAAATTAAAATAATTTTTATTACTAAATTTTATTAATGCTGCACAAAAGTTTCATCATTAAAACAAAACAAAATAAAAGAGTATCAACCGGAGAACCGGTAAATAAGGCCAAATTCTGCCTTGCGTTTTTTATCGTACGACAAATTTTTCAAGCCTGTTGATTGGCTATAGGATAAAGAGGCTTGAAAACCTCTGTCCTGCAGTTAATTAACACGCTTAAAAAATTTTTCGTCGTACGATAGAAAATAGACAAATGTAATAGTACACTTCAGATCCCTAAGACTCTTAAGAAGTAAAAAAATAATTGTTGTTTATCCAAGAAATAGTGGAAAAGTTGTGAGAATAACGAAGTAAGCTATAATTATTAGGCTTTAATTATTATGTATGTAGAAACCAATAGTCTGCTCTATACCAACTTTTGAAGACAGGAAATTGCATTTTTTTCCAAGTCAAATACGTGCCGATACTATTTATGAGTTGCTTCAATTATTTTTGACATGAATAGTTTCCAATGTTGGCGAATTGAGCTACTGTTTAAGTGGCGTCTACAATAAGACTTTAAATTCAAGTAATGGGTTAAAGAAATGTAATTTTAAAAATGATTAAACTGCATTGGGTACGTTGTATCTCGGTATGGCGGCTTACGATTAATTATAGATTTATGTTATATAAAGAGATCAAATAAATATTAAGTCCTAAATCAATAAAATAGTTAGAAATACAAAACAATTTTCTAAAATAAAAAAAATAAAAAATATTTTATTTTAGTTACACAGATGCAATTTCCTAAAGTTAATACAGGGCACAGACCATTGGTTTTTACATATATATTAATATTAAAGTCTAATAGCTTACTGCGTTATTCTCAACAACTTTCCCACCATTGCTTGGATAAATGACTATCTTCTTAAGATCTAAGGAAGGTTTTTTAAAATTAGTTTAAGTTCTATCGCGAGACGGAATTTAGCCTTATTTATCAATCCTGCTTTATTATAAATGAAAAAGAAAAAAAAAAGAAAAACATTCGAATACTTAAAACTGCTTCAAATTAAAAAAGTTCTATTAACATTTATCGTACATTGTTTGTTACATACCTATGATTATATGCTAATCTTCGTTTTTTCCTATAAATTATTGTAGCCACTATCGACATTCCTATCAATGTAGTGGTTAGAATAACTGCAACTAAAAGAAAAATTATTCTTAACGATAGATCTTAGAAAATCTGTGTTCTTATTAAAAGAATAATCATTGGTTTATTAAATCGTATTTATCAAAAGTACTAAAAGTATTTATTAAGTACTTACTCAGCATTTTATACGTAGATATTGATACATTTTTCGATCGTGTTCTAAGGCACTTTGTTATGTGAGATAAAGTGCCATTAACCATGGGGCACTTCAAATTAAGTATTTCACAAAACAAGGGAAATAAGTCCGTATTGTTAAAAGGCTCTAATTTACATTTTGGCTTAAAAGCAGGTCCATTCGCAAAGAAAAATGGATGCATCTCTTTAGCTTCATTATCATAACCATGCAGCCCAAATTCTGTCTGATTGGTAACTAACAATAATAGAAACAATGTCTCAACGTTAAAAATTATGTAATAAATATATATAATAGTACCTTTGTGAACTAATATCCTACCACTGAAAAAATGTTTGACTACATGTCATAATTAAGTGCTTATTTATTGCTAATTTATTGCTTCTCTGTATGTGTTTTTCGAAACTGAGGGATGCAAACGTAACAAACGTCAGCACTCCCACTTTTAATATTAATTTTCTGCGAATGGATAGGAACAAATTCGCGACTAGAGCAGTAAATTAGCAATAAATACGTACTTAATTATGACATATATTCGGACTTTTTTTAGTGGTAGGGGTTCACAGAGTTATAGAAAATATATGAATAATATATAAAATTACCTGTGATATTAAATTTCTGTTTGTAATATTCTATAACGTCTAAGAGGTTCTGAAATGCGTATCCGACTTCAGCTATGACAAAAATGGGTCCTATGCGAGTATTATTGCCATAATGATACTTCTTCGGGATGTCTTCTCTTCTGTATACTTTGAACGTTTTCGTCTGTTCTGCGGCAGACTTCAGTTTCTGATAAATAATTTCTTCTTTCCCTGAATAAAGTATTTTATAAAAAATATAGTTGTAGCAACAGAAATAATTCTGCGCAAATCGCGAATTGTGAAGCAACCTTACCAGGATGTGGATAAATATGCAATCCTGGAGACGTTCCTACAAATATATAATCACTAGCATTGATGTAAGTCGTTAAGTTTATTATTCTTTCCATCGTAACCGATGCCATGCCGTGATCACTCAAGTGAATCACATTGAGATCATCCGCCAAGCCATAATGGTCAATCTTGTTGTGCATGTATTTGGTAATATTATCCAATTTTTGGAGAATCTCATTAAACTCGACGCCGTTTATTCCTATGGCATGACCGTGGTAATCCGGATCCTCGATGTACAATATCCCCAAGTTTATTGGGTTTGTGGGATGTACGAACCACGACAGTAATTCATCAATCCGCTTCTCCCACGGAATCGTGTCGTTAAACGGCTGAAATCATATTAATACAATCGATACATGTTTCTAGAATCTAAATGTTATTAAATATATGTCAATCCAATACGCACTTGTGCGAAGGTAGGTCTCGTTCCTTGATACTCGAACACCGAGCCCGGCCACATCATCGTGCCGCTACGTCTGCCATTCTTTTCATTAACCGTCTGAAATGGTGCATTAAATATAATACGCGCCTGAGGTATACGCGAAATATAATTATCATCCCGCTACGTACCCAAATAGGTAGGATATTGTTGTTGTAATGATACAGCTCGTACGAATACTTAGTAATATTATTTTTGCTAGGATCAAAAAATTCGTTATCTACAACCCCATGTGTTTCCGCGTAAAACCCCGTCGCCATCGTGTGATGATTGGGGAAGGTCTTGGTGACGAAAATGTTCATCATGTAATCCGTGTGAGTGCCCTCAGCTTTCAGCTGGGTCATGAACGGTGTCATCTTTCTCTCGAAGTAGTCGTATCTATGCAAAAGAAAGAGAAACGAAATGTATAACCAAGTATATCTTCGTTTTGTACGTATTCTTTCATATTTTAACTCATTTATGAATTGACCATCTGATGGGTCAGAGTGCCATATGTTAAACAGTATACCATCCAACACAAAACATAGAAAGTTATAAGTTGGCGTTGATAGTGTTAATAGGCAACGCGTGCATAATGCGAAATAAATAAATAAATAAATACAACGCTTTCGGTCGTTTTGTGATGATTGTGAAATCTTACACGAAAAGAATGGTTTTGCTGGAGCATTTAAAAAAAATACAGCTAAATATAATATTTAAAGATAATTATGTTGGGCCACCCAAATATTAATTATTTTGAACGCTCGAAACTGACTGCTGAAATGTCAAAACTGCTACTGCGGCATCGTCATGCGTCGTCCAAAATAATTATTTCATGTGCCTGGCCCAATTCCTGTACACTTCGGCAATCCTTTCTCTCGTCATGCAACAATAATTTTTATGAACACATTTACGCGTAACAGCTCGTTGCACCGTTACTGAATCGAACATTCTCGCACCTGAACGCATCGTAGGAGACGACCAGGAGTTTCGGAGCATCCGGCACAGGGCCCGCCTGGGCGTTTAGCAGGAAGAGGAACAGCGTAACAAATGGGGCTGCGGAGATCATGGTGACGCAACCGCGGCGATTCGAAACATGGGAAGGTGCGAATTATCGTCCCGTAATCGCGAAAACGAAAACAAACACGACGGCACCGTTCATGGCTGCGTTCATAACCTGTCGGGTTGGACAGTCCAACGACTCCAACGGCGCCCCCGAGTGTGCCCCAGTTTTCCCAGCGGGGAGCGTGAAACTGGTCGCGCCGCCACTGCACCTGCGCCACCGCCGCGCCGCCGCGAACTGCGGACTGGCGATCTCGTGCTCGTGAGTCTCGTGGCCGCTGGGTGGCTGCTCTCGTGTATGTCTCACGAAAAAAAAAGTGTTCTCTGTAGCTGTACTTTGTTATTATACTTTTTTACATTTGAAGTGAGATGGATGTTGGAGAGATGAGAGAAGAAAGGTGAAAGTTACGGACGAGTCAGCGATGAAGCATGAACTCTTGTGTAAGGGAATTAATTTTATGTTTATATTGTAAGTTTACGTGACAAGGCTATGTTTAAATGACTTCACATGGCAACATTCAGGGAAGCAAAATACTGGCATTTGGTAATTGTTATGTTATCTTATCTCGTTGTACGCGTCTTCCACGTGCATTCAGAATGATTCACTAGACAAGTATACAATGGAGCGTTGAAAAGAAATATAAAGAGAGAGGAAAAGATTCCAGTCACAAATAAAAGATCTTATGATCTTGTAATTTTAGTTAATTGTGTGGAAACACTTGACTGCACGAAATTTTGCATGTTAAATGAAAAATGTATACTTAGCACATAAGCCTAATCTACAACGAAGGTGTATTCACTGGATACTCCGTAGTGTGTAAAACAAAGTTTTAAAATCTATCTATTCATGTATTAATCATTGCGATTATATAATACTATAGTGTCATTGTTGCAGGTAGATATCACAAGTTAAGATAGATAAAGGTAACAGCAATAGGAGGAACACATTGAGCGAGGAAGTTGACATGGAGATTCGAACGTTTGTATTTCTCGATCTGGAAACAACTGGGCTGATTCAGGGGAATGTCATGCCAAAAATTACAGAAATTGCCCTAGTTGCCATCTCAAGAGAGTCAGTATGTTGTCATTATGGCAACAAAGATTCCCTGCCGAGAGTCTTGCACAAGCTTGTGCTCCCAGTTAATCCGCAGAAAATCATACCGCCAAACGTGGAGGACATGACAAGTGAGTTACTCCATTAGTCTGAATTAATATGCAAATGAGAGTAGAGAAATGGAGAAAAGAATCCAAATTG
>NW_012028719.1:6783-8066 GCF_000956235.1 Wasmannia auropunctata | reverse complement strand
GTTATAAGAATTCTTTATAATTTTATAGAACTGTACAACGAGGATGTGCAGGTGCTCCAGCCTTTCGAGAGTGACATTTACGAGTTAATAACGCACTTTCTACGACGACTCACGCCGCCAATTTGTTTCGTGGCACATAACGGCAATAGATTTGATTATCCGATATTCTTGGGAGAACTCGAACGCATTGAAAAGGTAATTGATTTATACATAACAGCCGATTTCTTCATGAACTTTTATTGGATAATGAAATTAAATAATAAAACCTTTTTTTCCCATTAAAGATGCTTAACAATGACATCCTCTGCGTGGACACGTGGAAGATGTTTCAAGATTTCTTCAAGAATAGAAACTTGGAACTGAAGGTGATTGAAGATATGTTGAACGACGGGTACAACGACTCGCTCTCCATGGTGGATGTGAACATGGTGACAGAAGAGCCTAAAATTACCGCGACGACGTCCACTGCACAAACAACGCTTCTCTATGATGATGTCAAGATTACAAATAAAAAAGTAGAGGAGTACAGCAACTATGTTGATGTCCAGTTGTCAAAGAATCCCATGCAAGAGTCGAACGAAAAAACGCCAAAGACGCAGATAATAAAGATGGAAAATGCATTTGTGCAGCGACCGTTCAAGAGGAGCAACCCGAAGAAGAGATTGAATTTCGATCGTGAGAGGCCGAGAAGCTTGAAACTCGTTGACATTTATGAGTATATGTTCCAATCGGACTTCTCGTATAGTCACACAGCCGAGGGAGACTGTCTCGCTATGATAAGCTGCGTCATCAAGGTTGCTGATTTCTTCCTCGATTGGTCAAAGAATAACGCATTTCCCTTGAGCTGCTGCAAAAAAACGTAAAAATAACGCAAATTAATTGATAATACACGATAAAAATAACAAAAAAATTAAACAAATGTGTAAAAAGAATGTGCAGTTATCGAGAATTGAGCTGCAAGACTAGTGTGAAATTCTAAAGTAATATTATTAAATACATCCTTCCCTCATTATCCTTCCCCCATATTGGCAAAATTGTATTAATAGTGAGAAATCATTAGCATAATTCGACGTGGCTAATATGGTATGAGGGATTAGGTGCCTTAATTTTATATAAATTATCGACTAAATTGAAAATCTTTATTCTTAGAAACTTTAAATTACCTTAAATTCATATTTTTAGGATTTATAGCTGTGATTTTATAACATCTCCGTTTCTTAAAAATATGAATTTAAAAGTATTCGTGGAAATACCCAGTTGTTATTAGCTTTAAGAATCACAAG
>NW_012028719.1:1187-6672 GCF_000956235.1 Wasmannia auropunctata | reverse complement strand
ATTATTATCTGCAGTTTTTTCATTTACTTACTCATTTATAGTATATATACAAGGTTTAATATCCTTCACCTTTTACAATATTTTTAAAATTGCAAAAAGCTTATTTACTTTTTTACATATGGATTCGAAAAAATCATTTGAGTTTTTTTTATTTAAGAATAAATTAAAATTGTAAGAGATAAATATTACAATATGGTTCAAATCTGCAAAACGTTGAATAAGATGAGGCATTAAACTTCTAATTCAATATTCAAAAATATCAGAATATGAATATTTTTTATACGTAAAGAAGAAAGAAAGAAGAAATCAAAAACGTATTAAACTTGTTTTAATAGCCTAAGTATTGCTAAAATATCTTACGTAATCTTTTTACTTAATTTTACTTAATTACATCTATCTTGTATGAAGAGTATATAAAATATTTATCAACAATATTTTAACGAATGATTAGTCATCGCTAATCTTTTTAACAGCAGTAACAAATTTATATGTATCCGCAAAGTACTTTTTTTAAAAGGTTTTAATTAATATTAATAAAATTAATCTTTTTTAGCACATATTATTAATTCTATAAATATTTAATGTAATTTGTATTTGTGATGTGTTTATCTTTTTATAAGTTCAGTATAAGACTGGTAATAAAATATATTTACATTATGCAATAAAATTAATTTTATTGTTTAAGATATGCATTTTTAGGTGCATATATTTTTAAAATATGCCTTGAAAATGCGAAATGATCAATTCCAAGTTAATCGAATAATCCTCATAATTAAAGAAAATTTTTATCATTTTATGTACGAGACTTGTTTGTTATTATTAATACAAATTTTTAACTGTAATTTTCTTGTGAAAATGAATTTTCGTATAAAAGTTTCTACATTTTCAAATTTTTACATATATTGTATATGTATATTTAATACTCACAAGCTTCAGGTTCAGGTTCCGATTCAGATGTCGAATTCGATGTTATTTCATGTTCCAAACTTTTCAAAATATGCAGTTCGTCTGGACTTACTAAAATATAAAATTCAAGTGAAATATTATTTTTTATATTTTAATTAATAAATAGAAAAATGGCCAATTTTCTAGTTGACATGCACACGAAAAATTTATATGAAATATGAAGAAAGATAAGGTACTTACAAACCCATTTAGCTATCGCATATGGATCTTCTTTGATATTTTTTCTGATACTTTTTAAAGCATTATTTAATCTTCCTTTCATATTCTCCATTTCCGAATGTCCGATTTTTTCCAGCAAATTGTGATCGTCGTCCCAATAGTATATTATGGAGCGATTTTGGAAAGCGTCGCGGAGCTTTTCTAACATCTGTAAATATCACTGTTATTTTATTATTGCTTTAGTAAAAAAAAAAACATTTTAAATTTTATTAATATTACCGTGAAGAATAAGAAAGTCATAGAATTTTTCTGAGACATGTGAAACATTTCTGATTCATGATAGCATAACGTTTCAAGATAATAACTTGCGACACTCTTCCATCCTTGTTGATTATTCCTTAGTTTCTAATAGAAAGAATATATTATGTAATTTACAGAATTATATAAAATAAATGATATAATTTAAATTATAAAAATAAAATAAAAATTAATACTATAAGTAGTCATTTTACATTAATTTATTGAAAAAGATAAAATTAAAAAATAAAAAGATAAAGGATTAATTAATATATAGACGATATTTACAATTATAAGTATAAAAGATAAACTAAGAATTTCTTCGTATTATTAAATAATTTATAAATAATTGTTAAATAACGTAATTATTAAATGTATTTATTATTCTACGCGATGTATCACTGTACCTTTAACTGTCGTATTACAGGCTTCATACTCTGATAATTATGATCGCAAAGCAAATCTTGTTCAAATTCGTAAAAGCACAAACGCCAATAACGATTTCCTGAATCACCGAAACCATGTAAAGGTTTGGGAACTGCGGACCAATATCTATTATAATGTGAACGAACCTACGAAACGGGAAGCAATTAGAACCATGTTATTATTTTATTATTAAATTGCTGTAAATAACTTGTTTTTCTCTGTTAAATTTTGTTTTAAATGAAAATAAAGTACGTATTTTAAATATTTTTATGAAAAAGATTAAAAAAAAAATTAAATGAAAATAATCGAAATACATTCAACAATAAGTGTATAATATGCAGGTTAAGAAAAATTACTTTCCGCCGATAACAATGTCGTGAATTATAAAAACTAAGGTTCTTTGAAGGAATTACTGCTATCCGACCAACATTTACCTAACAATAAATAAAACGCAAAATGATAAATACGCTGTTCAATTTATTTAACTATTGGAGTTTTGCAAACAATTTGTCTGTAATTTTTTTGTAGTTATTTATTTTTTCTAATTTTGTTTTAAGTAGAATTATCGAATATTAAAAAATTTTAAATATTCTTTTAGAAAAACTAGATAAAAAATAATATGGCTATAATTTAAACGATTGTATTAAAAAAATCCCTCGTAAAAATGAACTACTAACGCAGTGAAAACATTACTGAAATGTAGTAGTAGTTTTTATTACGCGGGATTACTTTTCCAAATAGTATAATTTGTTTTATTATTTTTACTTAATAAATAAAACATACATATGTACGACAAATCTTTTATAATCTAATATTTTAATTTTATATATTATACATACGTTTAAAAAGTTTCTTTTTGAAGTTGAACATTTTATTGATGGTAAACTAGAAATTGAATAAATGAAAACAGGAACTATATCGATGTCGATAGTTCTTCCGGAATTTAAAAGTTTCAATATTAACGTAAACGCTGGTCCCGATTCTTTCATCCTTATCTAAACATAGAAAAAACATTAATATTAGCATAATAACTTAGTTCTTTTTAGTTTTTTTTTTATAACATTCTACAACATAATATGGCTGATGGCAACAATTTTAAATAGCTATATAAATATGTCATATAAATAATTTTGCTCATTTATCATAATCATTGATATCTCATTTTACTAACAAGAGCATATATAATCTTCGATATTGGTGAAGATCGAGATCTATTGAAAAAATACGAAACAACCCTAAACATTTGTTACCAACCAGTTAAAACAAAGAAAAAGATAGATAAGCTTTAGTTATTAAATAAAATTTAATAGTTAAATAAATGTCGATATTTAAATGGTTACTTTCGTCATCATTATGATACTGCAATTGATTTGCAATTCTGATCAAATCTGTGTTGCCAAATTATCAATATAATTACATTTAAATTGTTATTAAAATGTTATTAAAATCTTACTTACTGGCTCACATCCATCGAATATAATTCTATTATTTCCACCAGTAGCATTGGCCACTTTACTTAAAATTCCTTTCATCCATCTGCGAAATTTTTCTTGATCTAGATACGATTGATCGTCGATGAAAGACTTCAATTCTCTGAACAGAAAGTAAACTTTTTCCTTTCTTACTCATTTTATAAATAACATTAAATAAATTTCTATGTTAATAAACTATGTACTTATATGCTTTCGGATCTAAGTTTAAGGAATTATTATCCAAATTTCTGTCTTTCCAAGCCGTGTAACGTATTTTAACAAAACCTGGCCGATCTGTGCTAATCTGAAATATGATAAATGAGTATAAATTAAAGTACAATATGAATGTAAAATGACACGAGTAATAGAGTACATTTTATACTATTTTATACTCACTTTATTCATATAATATTATTTTTATTAATATATTATAAAATTATATTAAAATTTTTTAAATATGTTGATATATACAGATACATAATATAAAATTATATATATTTAAATTTAAAATTAATGGTATATTATACTATATATACCATAATTAGTACAATTGAAAAGAAAATAACTTCATACAAAAATAAATCGAAGAAAAAAAATATATATATATGTATAAAACTGATAATATATATCTTGTTTAAGTCTGAATAATCTTCAATGATATGCATTAATTTAAAAAATAATGTTACTTCTATATCTTTTTCCTTGAAGGGTAAGTTGATTACAAAATTCAAATCATATTCTTCAGGTTGCCCAACGCGAGTTTCTTTGTAATAACTTCCAGCCCACACAATTTTTTGATAGGTTTTAGCAAACAACGGACTTTCTTTTTTCATAGCACCTATTAATAACTCTTCTAAAATCTGTGACATATATATAACATAGATACAATGCATACCAGCGTAATAGAATATAATTTTAATAATAAAAACATATTTAACGGACCTTTTTCAAGAACTGATTATTATCTTTTATATCATCAGGATCCATACTTATAAATTTTTCGTTTATTTTATTGAATATTACATCTTTAGTTAGATATTTTCTGATATCTTCAACTTGCGCCATCGTATATAAACAAGTTCCGAAATGTTCAAAATCTAAAATTACTTAAAATTATATTTACGTTATTGCTGTACAACTATTTTTAAAGTACTGCAATGAAATAAATATGTACAAATATATAATTTTTATAAATACAAAAAATATGGATTTTTTATACGTATATTTAAAATAAAATCGAAAAAGAAGATATATATATGATATAGAAATTAGATTTAGAATAAAAATAAGTTTCAGAATAAAATTATATTTTTCGTTTTTTATTTTACAGACATTTAGAAAAAAAATTAAATCTTTCTAGATATTATTTTAAATATTATAAATTCTTTTTCTTCTGTAACTAAAACAGTAGAGTTGTGATAAACATTTCACTATAAAATATTTAGATTATATTACATTAAATAGTGAGAGAGTTTATGTTGAAGTCTTCTTGAAATACAAATCTTCGAAAAAATTAATCAACAATTTAATTATAAATGTACAGTCATGGACACATCGGTTGCAACACTTTCTTTTTTATAGATTTCAAAACGCATTAATATTTTGCAAATGCGGATCACGATGGGTGTTATACTGTCTCTAGACTAAAGATAGTACATCGTGGTTCGCATTTGCAAAATATAAATTATCCATAAAATATATGTTATGTATATTAAATATATATTAGAAACCTATAAAAAAAATGTGTTGCAACCGATGTGTCCACGACTGTACATGCAATTTTATAGCCACGTTCACATTTTATATAATTATTACTTGATAAAGCATTTTTTTTCAAGTTACGACATCGCGATATATATCGTCACTTGTATGTAATGTCTTTTTATAGAAATGCTGATAAAAAAGAATATAAATAATATTATACATCACTATCATATCAAACGACTTCCGCTGATTAGGCACATTTCTTTTCATACGCTTTCTTTTGAATAGCAATTTTATATCACAGTGATACGTTGTGTAATATTCATTATTAAAAAATATATTAAAAAGACAAACGAATTTTTTTATTAACCTATATAAATATAACAAAGATCATTTCTCTCTAAAATTCAATAATATTTTTTAATCAAATTTACACATTATCTGATCAATACTTTTAGTCA
>NW_012028719.1:0-1167 GCF_000956235.1 Wasmannia auropunctata | reverse complement strand
TCTTTTCCAGGTAAGAGATAATGTTACGTTACAATTGCGAACGTGTTCAAGCTGTTTCTTACAGATGTTCCTATTTTTGTAAAGAATAAGATAATTATATTACGTAAAAATCTGAAGATAAAAATAATTATTCATCTTTTAATAAAAATAATATTTATTAAAAGATAAATAATTAAAAAGAATTTTTTATACTTTATTTTAATACATTTTGGTACAAAAAATGACATAGTTTCATTAAATATTCTAATTACTAAAAGAGTGAATGCTTTATGATTTCGTATTTGGACATTTAAATGTCAAAATTAACTACAAAATTTATTTCCTAATCTACTCAATTGTTTACAATTCAACTATAATAATATATGGACAGTTCACGAAAATTTATGTCTAAAAAAATGATAGAAATCCGTTTAAGAAATGCAACTATCATGTTGTAAATAAATCGATTTATCGATATAATCAATAATAAGTTGAACTAGATGATCGTGTATAAGTGAATACCACAATAAATTTGTGATTGTCTTCTACGGTCAAGTTGGATCTTGGTGCCTAATATTATGAATTCTAAAGCCATTATAATTTAATCATTTAAACTGAATATTGGACTTACAACGCAATCATAAGTTGAAGCTGGAATAGTGTGATCACAATTTAGATTGATCTACAATTTTTAATAATGTAATGCGAATTAGCATTTTAAAATATTGCAAAAAAATTTTGCGAAAAATATTACTTCAGCCAAGGTTTGAATCAATTCATTTGCGGTTTTCAATAATAAAATTAAATCCTGATGTATCCTGCACTTAAACTAACTTATTATTTATCTTCACTCACCAAATGGAAGATGCGGCCGAAATACAGGAAATTGCAAATGCTACTGCACAAATATGCAGCAAGGATTGTGCAACAATTCAATTTATTGAATCATAAAACTGCTACACTTTCTTGATTACTAATTAATTTGTTCTATTAATTATTTTCTGCAAAGCTATGATGCGAATAAAATTATAACCTTAGATTGCATCGGACTCCAATCCACTGCGCGCTAATCAGCTCTTTCTGCTTTTATATACGTGGCCATGGTTGTAGTACCATGTACGTGGCAAGTCAATGAATCATCAACAGCGAATAAACTTTCTGCAGATGGCGTTACAGCAATACAGTAAA
>NW_012028718.1:566716-586246 GCF_000956235.1 Wasmannia auropunctata | reverse complement strand
TATTGGGTTGGGCCCATCTTGTCAAATCCTCAAAAACGTTCGCGAATGCGCGCACACATTTCCCCGGAAGCTTTTATATTCGTCTTTCATGCATATGTTTTGCGCGCGCTGTTGTTAATTAGGACACGGGGCAAAATCGCGAATCCCCGCGTTGAATTCGCGTTTCCCCGTTGGCCGCCGGCAAAAATAGTAATTTCGCGCGGAGTGCAAAATCTGTGCGTGAAATTATATTTTAGGCATTTACCGGGGACGACCTAAATTCTAGTTCGATAAAACGAGATGTCGCAGCGTTTCAGCTCCTCCTCCTGCCCCCTCCTGCTCCTCTTCCTCCAGTATTCCTCCTCAAAAATTCCAACGGCTCTGACGCTGAATGTGACATATTTGCGTATATTTACGAGGCATCAGGATATAGAAGCATAGATAATACATGGTCGAGTTTATATTCCAGCGATATACCTCCGTTTCCCACTTTCGCTCGCGCAATACTCGAACCCCCCGCGACCGAAACTCTTCGCGATGTTCCAAAGACGCGTTTGGCCGTTCGCACCTTCGCACGGCCCTCGAAACTTGGCACGTCTTTTATAAAAGTTGAAGACGTGGTCATAACCCTTTATCACGAAAAAGTAACGCTATTGTTACACGCTAGCAGGCACCGCTCCCGCTGTCATAAAACACACACCGAACTTGCCAAGTACTCGGAGATGAGAGTGCGAGAGCGCGCGAATACATAAAATTCGTTTTAACGCAAATAATAAGCCGGAAAAACGTGTTTTCGTGACCTCGTATGGGAAAAGTCGGTCCGCTTTTCTTCTCCCTGCCTCCATTCCTTTCGCTTTATCGAGAGAAACACGAGGAGACTACTTTATTTCCGCAGGAAATTAAGATCTTGCTTTAATATAACTTCAAAACGTGTCATACATCCGTTCGTTTCTTAATATCAAGAACCGTAACTGCGTAATTTGCGCGCGATTTATTCTTTCAAGCGCGAGGTAAAGTAATTCGCTATTCGAGTAATTCGGATATCGTCATTTGTCTGAATAATTATTGTTTGAGTATATATTATCATAAAATTCTCTCTCTCTCTCTCTCTCTCTCTCTCTCTCTCTCTCTCACCTCCCTTTGTGTGATCTTTTGGGCCAAATATTTAACACGCGCGAAACTGTTTACCGTGGACACGCGCTGCCATGGCGCTAATTGACAAAACAGTGAGCAATTTAGTCGATTTCGTTGGGAGTTTTACGAAGAGACGCCACGCGATGTTTAATCCGGGTAAACGTTGCTCATTTGTAATTTTTATTTTCCTCTCTCAGCGCGGAGTTTAAAGATATCCTGCTTAAAATAGAAAATAAAAGCGTGTTAAGAGCGAGGGAGGAAAATTCTGTGAAAAGTTAGTGTCATTAATTTTACTATTATCTTTATTAATATCGTCATTAATAATATTACACTACTTTTATTATAATTACTATCCTCATTCATTGTCAGCATTCTTCTTTCTCAAACATTCGAGAGATTTTATGTCAAATAACGAGAGAGTTGTTGGGATCGATTTTTTTTTGGCATCAGATTCTGGAGCAATTTACTTTGCCCTAGAAGCCGACGATATAGAAGTTGAGTCTAAAATCTCACGATCTACATGCATGCAGGGCATTCGCGAGAAAATGATGCGGAGGGCACAGTGCGTCACCGTAGCGATTCTGCCGGCGTTCGAATAGATTTCGCCGTAATTTGAATAATTGTCAAATGCCGCGTGGTGCTGCCAGATCGCTCGGCGGCAACCTTGGTTGCACCTTCTTCGGGTGCCGCCCAATCTCTCGTCTACCTCTCGTCTGTGCTCTGTCGCATCTCTCTCCCTCTCTCTCTCTTTCTCTCTCTCTCTCTCTCTCTCGCTCTCGACGTGTTCCTCTCTCCCACCATTTCAAAATCAATTTGTCTTTCGCGCTGGCGCGCTCACACAGCGCGACGGCGCCTCTCTATTCCCTTCAATTTGGCTTGTAAATGTCGTCTGAATATATTTCGGCGCCCCCACGAAAGCTTCCCTCTCGCGCGTCGTCCGCGCTGTTCCCTGTAACCATTTCTCTAAGCGGTGGGATAAGAGGGGACGAAGCCGCAACTTTGAAGCTCGAGGAGAGCACGCAGGAGATGTATTTCTATGTATCGGCGCGCGCGCGAGAGAGAGACGTTATAGGGCGTTACCATCCCACGGGATTTCAATCTCGGCGAGCGAGCGAGCGAGCGAACGAGATCCTGATGTAGAGCGCGTCTTCGGATTCTTCCGAAGGATCGCCCTAGGGTCGGTTCGGGCCAACCACTTCCGCCGCACGTAGCTCCCCTTATCGAAGGAGCGGAAGCTTCCTCGCCAAGGAAATTCAAAGCTCTGAGGAAGTTGGATATATATTGTAATGAAAAAGATACGGGAAATTTGGATTGCGAACACTCGGATACGTCGACTCGAATAACAATATCAAAACTTTTTCTTCACCTTAAGTTGTTGTATTTCGTAGAGATTACGAGATTTATAAAACGGTAAAAATAAGAATGTGAAAATAAACTGAGAGAGAATTATCATAAATGTAAAACGCGCAGATTTCAAGAACTTTGAAAGTATATGCTTGAATTTAAAAAAAGAAAGGATTTTAATTCAGGCATTTAAAATTAAACAAATTAGAATCTAATTTATTATGCTTCTGATTAATGATTCCTGAATATGCTTGTAAAGATTTCATAAAATAATAATTAGTTTAATTTTCCTATATAATAATATATATGCCGTGAATCATTATATCGAGAAGAATTAAGCTTATAGATATAGCCGTAATCTCAGTATGCAAAAAATAACTTCGTTTCAGAGAGGAAAAATTCGAATGAAAGAAATAGAATATAATAGTTAATATGTATAATAATGTCATAAAGGGGATTCTTAGAAAATTAGCCGAGAAGATAAATTGCGATTTGAAAGATACGCTGGAAAGACATAAGAGATGGAACTTTTTTAAACAAATTTACCGACTAATTTAGTCGTCCTAAAGGATCAATTAACGCTTCTTGTTGTATTACCTCCTAAGTACTTGAGGAAACTGCCACGGGCGACCCAGGAACCTCTTCGCGAGTCTGTATTATTACTCCGGCGCGAGCTTCTTCCTAATAGAGCCGAGAGGAGAGCTCGAAGGAGAATGGCGTCATGTTCTTGCTAGGAAAGCGCTCTAGTCCATTGTTCTTCGCAGAAAGAACGTTTGACGTCTTTCGCAGTGGGAACAGAATGATTTAACCCATCCCGAGATTCCACGTATATATATATATATATATATATATATATATACCGGAGAGACCCTCGTGGAATTTCGATAGCGACGAGGGTTCGAGTTTTGTTACCTCATACAATGATTTATCACGAGTCCCATTGATTGTTGTTAAATAATTGAGAATATTTTGCGGGAGCACGACGCGATCCGCCTTTGCGCGATGATTGGTTTGCGTGGGCATGCATTCGCCGGATAAGCGTCTATCTCAGCGAATTTAAAGGCGGATTTAATTATCGTTAAGATCCTCGACCGCCCCGCGTCTCAACCTCCGCGTTATTAATTTCAATTACCATCTGCCTTATACCCCGCGCGTCCACTAAAACAGCTCTTTATTGTTCCGTGGTTGCAAAATAATAAATTACATTTTCGTTATCTCTGTCCCGTATTTCCGTCTCACGCTAAACTAAATCCCACCTGCGGGTTTCACGCTTTTTCTCTCCCCCCTCGCGTGTCCACGTTGCTCGCGACTCTGTGTATCTCAGCTTCTGCATTTCTTAAGAATTTTAACCTCCTCGATTCCCTTGCCACCTCTTTGTCTCTTTTAATTTTATAATATTACATACTTTACGCAATACCGATGAATTTAATGAAATTAGGTGGCGGTACAAACGATTCTTTTAAGTTGGATTTAACTTATATTAAGTCGAAATTTAAAAGAATTCCACGCACCGACTGACTCCAAAGCAATCATAAAAGACGAAGAAAATGAAGAAAAGTGAGCTCGCACGATTTGGGGCGTCCGAAATATAAAAATACTTGACTGACGCGTCCGCTTTCGTTCCGCCGCGAGACGAACCGCGGAAGTTTACCCACGCGTTTTCGCCCATGTTGAAACAAATTGCCCGCGTAGTAACTGGTGCACGTCGCACGTCTGGCATTCGAATTAGCTCTGCTCTTCCGCCTATCTCTCTGCCTCCTCGCACCGTTATATTTCTCTTTCGCCCTTTTACTCGGGCGTCTTATCTTCGCGCTCTATTCTCAGCTCCAAGAGAATGCAGATCACAGATTTTGCTACTTTATATCGCCATTCACTTCCTCTCGCCTCCGGCAATCTCCTCCGCGTATCCCTCTCAACGAGGATAAGGCGCGCTTGATTTCTCATTTTGCGCACACATATCCATATCTAGTTTTACACATCCGCTTAAATTCGCTATCTTCAAATTAACTTTACGATAGATCTCCGCACACACTTTATTCGTTACATATCATATTATATTAATCATTTAAAAGCATATATAAGGATAAAAATAAGTAAAATGTCCGTTTATCTTGTCATGCAGCTTGCTGATCTCGTCTGTTTCCGATAACAATCACCGATCTACATCGAAGAAATACATTTTCTATCAACAAAAAAGAACGCTAATCATTTCACGATTAATTTCCAATTCTGATTCGTTAATTACTGCAGTAGGCAGCGTGATAGCAACCGATATGTCTTCGTCGCGACTGTATATCGTATATCGACGCATCGATGAACGAAGGTAGAGAGTCGATTTGCGAGCGGGGATTGTTTCGCGAGTGGCGTGAGGACTGGATCGCGAGAGGCGGAACGAGTGACGCGATACCGCAAAAGCCGTTCGTCATCTCTCGGTAGACCGGGACGCCGTACTGTCGATCTCGTCAATCACGTGGTCGGGCCCTTTTTCCCACGGAAAACAGAGGAGCGGAATTTCCGACCCGAGAGCGGAAAAAGTTTCGGCGGCTGCTCGCAAAGTCGTACCTATACTCGCGTGAGCGACCTGGCGTCGCGACGCCCCGCGACTCGCGGCGCATTCGCCGTTTTTCAAGATTGACGTGCACGACGCGCTCCACTTTATCGCGGCGGCGTCGGCGAGGAATTGTGAGCGTTGCACTTTGGACGCATCTGGTTTTCCGGACGAAAAAAGGGGAAACAATGGAGATGGGTGATAGCACTTCGCTATCTTCTTGCTCTCCTTCGCTCCATTGAACATATTAATTTTTAATTTATTCGCGCATTTTTCTAACAAGAAGAGAAACCTGCTACGTGATATTTTTGTATTTTGACTCATCTCTTATACGTAAACACATGTGTATCATTAACATTTTCACATACATCGATTAAAATTTACGGAAATATTAAAAGTCTGCGTTACAACTTCAAAATAATGTAATTTCCAAAATTGTAATTTCAAATAGTAATTACTTTTGTCTGCGCTACTTTTTGATATGAATCAGTTACGCGTGAATATAAAATAAATACAGTAATTATATTTAGTACAAATAGTAATTACATCAGCTATAGTAATTAACATTACGCAAATGGAGCGAGCCTGTTGGCTAAGATACGGAGATATACGTACATACATTATACATTTTATTCGCTCGTCCAACATACACATGTGCCAATCTCAATTCACGATGGTGCTTCCTCATATCATCCCATGCACTTCTTTTCCTTTTTCATCCCCAGAGGGTTTACTCCAGAATGACAATAAACGTCCCTTCTCTCTACCCTTCGCTGTTTACGAGATATCGTACAGAGACATGATCGATCGTGCCCGGCGCCAGAAGGACGCGACGCGGATCAAACGAACCGAAGGAGAAGGGCGACCACGCGCTTTAATCCCGGCCGCTTTCTTGGGTGCTTTCACCCTCCCTCGTCCGCGGTAAAGGTCGATGATGATCCCTCGGACGGATGGACGATCCCGTGCGACACAGGACGTCGACACGCGACATCGTAAAGGCCATGATAGCGATAGTCGTCGCGGTGCGTTAATTTTACGTTGCCGGACTTGTACGTGAGTACCCTTAATCCGTCGCAGTCCCGTGTCAAGGTGAACTCGGTAGATTTATGATACGACATGCTTTCTCCGGAAAATACGAAACAGTGAACGATATAGCGAGTAATAAACTTCATAACTGCAGCGACAAGACTATACTGAAAAGTGGACATTCTCTCTCTATTCTCTTATACTGTTAAATCTATTGTGTCAAATTGAACCTTATTTAAGCCGCCGCTGCTCCTACTTAATAAATAGTCATTTTTAACTAAAACTATATAGTTACTTTTAAATAAAACAATAGAATTTAACACAAATCTGGATTAAATTTGAACTGTTTTAAATTATTTAACTTCATTGTTTTTGTAACAAAAGAATTATTTATTAAGTAGGAGCAGTGGCGACTTAAATAAGATTTAATTTAACATTATAGATTTAACAATGTAGTTAGGTAACATCTTATTCAATTTAATATTATTACGAAATTAGATTTCAAGCTCTTTACTCAAAATTGCTTTTAATCGATTGATGGATAAAGCTTAATCATCGAGAAGCACCTTCTAAATAATACGTTGCACAGCGTTTTTGCCGCGAAACGGAATGTAAGCGTGTGTGTTTATATATATATACATATAGACGCACGAATATGGTATTTTAACGAATGAAAGATCGGTACAATATGAGTGCTATCGAATTGGCTCGGCGGTATTTTTTTTTCCAAACAGCTTGACGAAGTACAACGCGAAATTGAAATGGACATATTGCAGCCGTCCCGTCCTAAATCATGCGTTGTATCTCCGGGCGTAGGTTACACGCTTGAATAAAAGGAGCGCGGATTTCGTCAGCGGAAAAAAATTCTAGATCCACACTATGAAATATTCCGTACGTTGCGCGGCGAAATAAAATCCGATGCGCTTTGTGTAATTTATTTTATTGTACGTGCACGCGCGCGCACGCGCGTGCGTGTGTGTGTGTGTACGTGCGTACCGCAAACGGGCAATGTACCGCAAGTTATTTATCTGCTCTGTTAGTTAAAAATTCGAATTTGATATAGACACGATATTTTTCAATGCGGGAAGGATACGCCGAAAATCCAGCGATACCCCGCGATCGCAACCGCAGTCCGACTAGACACCGCGCCGGCCATCGATCCTTTTTTTTCCCCCTTTTTTACGTGTGTGTGTGTTTTTTTTATCCCGTAATCCTCTTACGCCACACACGCGAATGCACGGCGCATTAAATCACGCGCCACGCGGTGGCTCGGTATTCCCTTGTTGAAAGCGCGAGCATTACACGGCATCGGTCGCGTGCTACGACAATGGGAGTCCGCGTGTATGTACGCGTGTGTGTATGCGCGTGTATTGTGGGCACGTATGTATGCACGTGGATGGAGGATGCGGTACATTTCGAAAATCGATTCGCAGCCGTGCGTAACGATCCGGATTGTCAAAGCCGCGTCGCGCCGATACGAAGCTCTTTCAAACAGATCATCCGTCGACCGGCAATCGGCGAAAGAGATTTCTCTGTCTTATCGAGCAAAAAATTGGCCTGGAATGTCCAGTGAGCCGCTCTTTTTTTCCTCTCTAAATATTAAAAATAAAACTAAAAAATAAAAATATAATAAACGCCAGAACACGTAGATGCAATTTTGAAGATTTCAAATGAAGAAAATCGCGATCCTCTATTCTTTAATAATTTATACAGAGGAAAAAGTATGAAATAGGACAGAAACCTAAAATATCAAAGTGACTTCGTTAAAAAAAGATTTTTCTTTTCACGAAAAAAATGTTTAATGTGTAGTAACCTATATGATTTCTGCATTATATCGTTAAACCATAAATTAATAATCTACTTCTATAAAAAATAATGTGATAAATTAATTTTCTGAATAATAATAATATATAAAGAACATAATAATGCATTCGATACTCTTTTATTCTTCTTTATTTTATTAATATTTGATTAATTAATTGTATTATATTTCACTTTTCAAACTAAATTACGCAACAAACTTAAAAGCTGAAGTTACGTTCAATTCGATGCGTATCGAATTTTTTTTTCCAAACCTAACTCTTGTTACCAAAAATCGTTTTTAGCGTAGAATCGAATTCCACCCGTTGCATCCGTGCGCATCGTGAAATTGTGAGTATCTCTCGAAAAAGAGAGAACTCGTTATGCGCACACCTTTCTGACCGTCTCAGACATCCTCCTATCGTTACCCGTTCCGTCTCTCCACTTCTGAAGGTTTATTTCTTTTCCCCGCTCGCGGCACCAAGGTTTAAGGGTTTCCGCAATCCGAATGGGGCGAGAGATCGAACCCTCGGGGCCAGAAAGATCGTCGGAAAGAATACGCTTTATCGCTTTTGCCGTTCGTGAATCACGCGACTCGTTCCTCGTCGGGCGGGAAGAGAAATTCGTGGTCTCGAGCGGCCGACCTACCTCTCGCTTTTTACCCATTATACTTCCGCTGTTAATGATCCGCTTCCGCCTGTGAATTATTGTGATATCGAATCGTGTCGCTCCATAACGGTCACTTAAGTTTTACCGCCAGCCCTTAGTTTGACGCCGATCCCATTTAATGATAGCGCTAATCGCAGAAGGTTAACAGGGGTTACGGGCAACCGCCGGGGTAAACCGCCGAGGAATTAGCCGGTATTACTTAGATGGGCATTAGTGTATAAATTATTGTTCAGCAGTTTAACCTTTGCTTCTTAGGAAATGTTGGCATAGCTTAATTGCGTGACGCAAATAATTACTATAGAAACAATTCGCCGAGTTCATGAAGCATAGGTAAAAACAAAAAAAAATGTATAGCGTGTAAGAGCGCACAGCAGTTATAAATTCAAAATAAATTCCTAGTATTCCTCTCTTCGCCACTAATATAATATTTAATAATATTTAAAAAAGTCATGTCGCTAGTTTAACATCGAGATTAAATTTTCAATTCTATTGTGTAACGTTGTGCTTTGTTTACTTCCGCCGATCTGTTTGAATTAACGATCTCGTGCAAATATCAGCTTCCTTTTCAATACATTTACCCGTGTGTTAAAATCAATAGCCGCGTTCATGATTGAGCCCCGGCCGCGCTATATTTCGAATTATTTTTATTTCTCAAGTCTGGTAATTCAATTGTCCACCGTATCGGGCGGCGGCGTTTATTCCCATATTCTACGAAAAACGGTACGTATCGGACGGCAAATTTTGCCCAGTTCAGCCGAATGTTCAGCTTCAGGCCGGCAGTGGGATGCGTTGGAAAAGCGGCTGGGCCGATTTATCGCCGCGGGCGAAGCCACGAGGAAACAGAAACAATGAAATTTCAACTAAGCTCACCCGGCTGGTCTAACGGGAGGAAAAGAGGGAGGGAGAGAGAGCGAAAGAGAAAGAGAGAGAGAGAGAGAAGCGGGGGAGGGAGGGAGAGTGGGTTCGACCGACGGAGTGGACCAGAGAGTTCGGCACGGATGCCTCGGAGATCTCGCCGGACGCTTCCGAGGGTCCGGCAGAAAAATGATAAATGTGCGGGCGCGGTCGTAACAAGCCCTCTCGAGGCGAACCCCACTTTTTAATTGCTTCATTCCCTCCTTTCCCTCTCACGCGGCTCCCCGCCGGCACGGTACGGCGGCGTACGGGATGGAAAAGGAAAGTGGGCGAGATTTATCGTGTCATTGTTTATCCGCTCTCGCGAACGCGCCACTGCTGCTGCTCCCGAGCGGATTGCAAGTGACGTCGGGTATACGTACGATCCCATCGCAAGCACACTATTCCGGGAGTTTTCGAGCTTTCCCACCCCTCTCCCGATCGAACCGCTCGTGTAACACCGCGATACTGCGGGAGGTCTTTTCGCGTTGTGAATCTATGAACGTTGGTCTCGTGGATACTCGCTGAAATCTTACGTCGAGCAAAATTTCGACGGTATTAAAAAAATGCAGTCGAGGAATGAAGAGCAATTTGTCCTTAGAGATACGCATATCTTAATTCTTTTATATAATGAACTATTTGTTATCATTTGATTATTCATTATATCATCAACAAAAAAAATTAAAACATTCATTTATTTTTATTTTAAAAATTATATAAAAACGTATTTAGCGTTTCTCTTGTTGTTAAAAATATTGATGTAAAATTGTAAGTTTGCATGAACATTTTATTAATCTAATGTAATATAGTTAGTAAAATATATGTAAAATTATATGTATTAATAACTAATTAAAAAGAAGATTTCCAAGAATTTGAATACGTACGAGTATATCTGAAATATAAAATATATATATGCAACTCTAACAATGAGATCTATAATAATCGTGTGGATAATTAAAGCATGAGTCCTTACGGTAAAGAGATATAGCAGAGAGATAGCGAAACAGTTGCTGTGTATTATTTCTCTTTAACGCAATGATGATGCACGAGATGTGTACAAAGGCCAATGGCAGTACAGGTAGACGTTGACGTCGACGTAAGATTCATACGATAACTCGAGGTAACTCGACGACCCATTAAGACATAGCATTCGCCTAACATACGTCTCGAATGGAACGCGCATCAAAGATATTTGATGTCACAAAGCATGGCACGTGGAAAACGTGGAAACGCTTCGCTAGACTACTGTAACATGTGCCACTATAACGTGGCTTCGTCGAAGGAAGACTGCAATTTGACTGCACGGATCCGAACAAAATCGTTTCTTTATTCAATGGTATGCCACGCAATCAGGAGGTTGCATTTAGCGTCAAAAGCTGAGAATATGAGCCAATATCGCGTAAGTGTCAATTACATTGTTAGTTGCATGTGTCTGAAGATGGTCTCGGCAGAAGTCGTAGCAGCAATTAACCATAAGGTACTGATCGACTCTAGTATTCCAATTGTGCCGAACTGAGTGAGTAATCTGATGCAACTTCGACGCGCTATCCGAAAACAGTACGAGCAGTCGAATGTAACGTGACAATAGGAGGAACCGAAGTGCATTAGAAAGGAGACACTCCGTCTCTGATACTTCGAGGATTAACTTCGTTAATCACTCTCTAATTAGGGATTATCTAGACAGTTTCTGTAACTTAGACGGGAGAGAAGAGTTAATTTTGCTATTTGCGGTTCGCGCTAATTGACATTAGTGAACCTTAGATTTTGCACACCAATAATTATTCATTAAAATTAGATCAGTATTTTTTATTTTTGTCGTAATATTTTAATTATTTTTTTATTATATATTTTAATTATTTTTAATTATCGTTATATTTTAATATATGGTAATTTAATTTAAAATGTTGACTAAATACAAAAACACACAATTTTTAAAAATCTATATCTGAGAAATAGAAAGAAGGATATAAGTTTAAAATTGCCAGTTTCGATATAATTTTATTATAGCACAGAATTAGCAAAATAAAATATTATCATAAACTAGAATATGTACGTGAACAGACGAATAAAAAATATTTGATATTTACTAAAGCTAGCAAATATTACAATAATAAATACTATAATTTTATAGAAAAATAAAATATCTGTTTCACAGTAAAAATTATATAAATTATATATCATAAATTATTTATCAATTTAAGATACATAATTCAACATGTTCGAATTTATTCGTACAGGTTTATCTTGAAAATTATTTACGATTCTTAACGTTTGCCAAGAAATTGACTGTTTGAATTTACATCTGTCTGTCACTCAAATATACGAAGTAGAATATACGATATGTTCATCTTTATCGACATTTGCACGCTAGATAATTTTAGAAAAACTTTAGCAAGAGAAAAGCTGTTCAAGTCAAAGTTTGACTATAATGTGACACACGACATGTTTTATTGCTTCGATTTCATTTAAGCAAGAAAATATCTATTTCTAATTTGCTGACATGATCCAATTATTATCTGTTTGCACATTAGTCGACATTATTCTTGCACGTTGAGAAATAGCGCACCCTGCATCAATTTCATTTGACCGAAACACATGTACAGATTGATTACTAATGGCGGATTGGCCAGACTCACGCTTTGATGTTTCTATGCTCGTGGTCCAGCCACTCCTTAGATCCGGTTACACCGAGAATTTGGGTTAACTAACCCGTAGCGATTCGTAGTTCCTTTCTAGATTATAGAACACCTACCTGGAACAGAAAGAAGGAAAGCAGATTAAGCCAAGTGTAATATTACTTGAATTGAATTACGCATTAAATTACATTGATTGTAAATTGGATTTGTCGCAATCAGTTAAACGGTTCGAAGTATATTCGTACAGATTGACGATGGACGTTAATTCGAACTTTATATTTCATTGGCTCACAAAGAAAAATGAAGTAAATATAAAGTATAAAATAAAAATGAAAACATTTTAGCAGTAATACATCCTACATTTTGCATTTTCTTGTCTTTACAATATTTGTTTTGTATTTTAAAGAATTTAAAGTATTTGCTTCTAAATATCATTGTGTGATATCGCTGCTAATAAGTTTGTTCAATAAACGGAAAATTTGAACCTTTCATTTGAACGTTTACTTTTTTTTCGAAGAACATTCTGCTACTTTTTTGAAGTCAGAGTCAATATTTTAAAAATTCCTGACTCTCAACGAAGACTGCAACGTTTTTGCTTGCGTTTTTGGGAGTATTTTGCAGCATTGAAAGTGCTCGCTGGCACGCATCGTACATCGCGCGCATGATCTCAAATATCGGCGGACAGGCGTTCCCAATTAGCGGGCCGAGTTGCCGGTAAACGTTCCCGTGCGGTGTTCACCGGCGCGCAATTAGGGATACTAGTAGTAGTCGCAGCGGTAGTTCGACTCGTGCGGGTAATCCGATGATGCTAGGGCCCGATACATTATCGAGCCGGACTACTACACGTGCGCGACGCGCCGCGCGTCGCCGCGAATCCATCAGGAGCGGGAATACGTCGACGGGAATCGTACACGGTGACGAACGACCCCGGGATAACGGGCGATTCCTCTCCTCCTCGCCCCGCCGGCGGCCGGTAATACTACCGTTTCCCGTTGGCAGACGCACAAGGACCTTCACGGACGACGGGACCGTTCCGCGGAACCGCCCACGACAAGGCGCGTTATCGGGCACTGTCGACGTCGCGTTTCAGCATCGTGAAAGCGCCCCCGCCAGGCCCCCGCCTCGTGTTGTCGTCGTAACAAGCGCCTCCATTAACGGTACGTTAGACGTGACACGTCGGACGAATTTCCCGGGCAGCCGACCCGCAACCGTGGCGCGTTTGCGCTGCGTCTTACCGGCACGCGCTCTGACCATCAGCCGTCGATTGCGACGCGGCGGTCCCGACGCTTTGTGCTAAGAGCCCAAAAGCCAGCGCTGAACTTACTCTTTCCAGGTTAAAAGTACTTCTAAAAATTAAGATTGAAGTCTTATCTTGCTCAAAATGATAACAATAATTTGTATCTCACACAAGATTGAAAGAAAATAAACCCTCAATTTTATTCAAATTATATAATTATGTTCTACAAAAATTAGAGAGTTGTCGAAGAATTTCTTTAAATATGTTATTTATGTGTTTTTATATTATTTAAAATAATATGGAGTACAATATGTATATACAAGAAAATTACTAACATCGATTAATGCAAAGCAAAATAATTTACGTAATCGCAAACAAATCAGAAAGAAGTTAAACGATAATTTTTGAATGCGACTTTTTTATGTCATTTCCACGGCTCCGGTCTGCTCGTGAAAATAGCACCGTAACTCAGCCGGTTATCGCGATGTAAAAATGCAATTTACAGCATCGCGAAAGTGGAGTTCGAGGTTTTGTTTTTAAGCGCCGATAACAATCGGGTCGTGACGCGCAACGTATGACATAATAAAATGTATTTACGAGCGCCCGCGCTACGATTACCTATAACGTGACGCGCCGCTCATGCAAAAAAAAAATTCTTCTCGCAGCATGTATTGTTTATTTTTATTAAACTCGAACCCCACTATATACATTGTGTCGCCAGGTGACAGTAATGGACGTTTACAATGACGATAGTCATTTCCGTGCAACAATAACGCAAAGTAATTATATGTATATGTGCGATTTCTCGCATACAATGTATAATCTTGGGAGTTAAGAAGTTACCCTTGGTTCCGCCTCGAGCCCTTTAATTATAATCCATGAAATTTCAGCCGGGGGTTTCGCCGCTGCAGCAATTCACGGGCGAATCTCGAGACACCCGATGTATATGCCCGCGTACGGGTAACACGTATACATCGCGGTAGTTCTCTCCGACTGGCGTACAAACCACACCGGACAAAGTCAATACACACTAACAGCACGGTATACCCGCACGTAGACAGGCAGATGCAATCGCATTACGCCCGCACGCATATATACAAGCGTACTAAAGCGTATACCACGTACGTACTTAAATGGGGAAAGAGATACTGTACGCGGCGCTGTACACTCGCGCCGGTTGCCAAAGCATAAACGCATCGTCCCGTTAACGTAACGACGGGAGAGCTAGACGAAGTAGATAAAGACGCGAAACCAGACCGCCGAAACCGCACGAGCGGCGTCGCTATTAACCTAATTGAACCTATCTTAAAAAGATACAGCCTTAAAAAGATTGAGGTATCTTTAGAAAACTGTGAGGCAGAACTTAACTTCGATAAGAGCACGATCGCTGGCCACTTTTTCTTTTAAACTCTCTCTTCGTTACCTTCTTTATTTAAGAACATTTACAAAGAATATTTCGAGAACTGTTTTATTATGTATACACATGTATATACTCTTAGGATTAACACATTTATTCCATAAATGTACGTATAAATATATTGCTCTCGTTTCCGTACGGATAAATTTTAGATCGACTATATACATTTTACTGCCCAGTATCGATAAAATCGTCGCATGTAAAAATATCCCGATGTAATTTTAGCCAAGTAGAGTAGCCAATTAGATAGATAATGAAGCGCTGGTTCCTGAGATATATCCCTAAAATTGACGCGTATCGCATGCGAGTCGCTTTAATGCGACGGCAATGACGATGAAACCGATGCCCTCCAACAACAACAACGACGACGACGACGACGAACGTCGACGTGCCTCGTTACTAACGACCGGGCTACCGGGATATACCTGTCGGACACCGCGACGCGTCTAATTGGCGGAAAATATGGCGGAGACGTCTCGCCACGCAAGGCGGACGTCCAAACGGCGGACGTGTCGACGTCCGGGGGCTATACCAGGAATAGACGCACGGCCAAAGGGCTGTCGCGGCCTCCTCCTCCCCCCCCCCCCCGAGGAAGGGGCCCCGCCGTTTGTCTCCGAACACGCGCACCATGTGTCCCTCGGACACTCGCGTCCGACGTGATTATCGATCGACGAGACGAGCGGATTGGTACCGGCGCTTCCGCCTCTTCGGGCATTCCGCAAAGCATCCGCAAAGTTAAATCTTGGACGCAGCATCCGTTTAGTTTTAACAATTGAGAATATTATTGTACGTAGAACTGTGGACATTATAAAAATGAGACTTTACTGCACGTTACTTTTAATTTAAATTATTGATGATAACATGAGAGGAAGAAGTGGAAGTGTGCTTATCTCTTGTATAATAATGATAAAACTTAAAGTAAAAATTACACGAATTGCGCACATTTACGCGTCGTTATCGCGAAAATTGGCGTGGCGCGAGGAGGCTAGGAAATGGTCCGAACAAAAGATTAATTTACCCGGGGGTATCGTTGACCTGTCTCCTGGGACAGCTTCATCCATACGCCCAGCTGTGCGGCGATCCACTGATGACCGAGATACGCGCGGAGTTGGTACGCCGAGTCGATGTTTAATCTCACGTGAACACGCGACCCGATCTTCACATCGCGTCCGGACATCGTGGCGGCGTTTAACGCGTTTGTGCCAAGTGTCGCACGCGATTCCCACAATTAGGCTTTTATTACAAGCGCGTTCAATTATTTGCCTCAAGTTCCGCAATTATACGGCCGATACGACGTCGGAGACCGTCGACAACGACGACGACGACGACGGACGACGGACGCGAGGCCGGGACAAAGTTGCGAGGGCGCCGCTAAGAATAGAGAGGACCGTCGTCGGTCTCCTCTTCCGGGACCAGCAGCCTCGAACGTCGGCCGCCGATTTATATGTGTCCAGCGCGATTAAATATGTTTTGCGACCGCTTGCGGATACGTCCTATATTTGTACGTGCGTGAACTAATGCGCGATACTAAATCCAGCCGAATCCTAACCGGATGATGCTAAATCCTACCCTAATGGTTAGAAAGTGTCGCATTACCAATTGAGATGTTTGCGGCAACGGAAGCGCAGCGTAATTAATCATCAGTAAATTGCAGCATAATCACGTATAAATTACGATACACAATATACAATATACAGAAATGTAAAATAAAGTCATATATTATATTATATTTTATTTTGAAAAACCAATATTGTTCTTATTGCATCGCGTTTGTCGTCGATGTTATTTTTAGACAGAAAGTTAACGACAAATAATCAACATTCTGCAGTAAAAAAATAACTGAATGTTTGAAACTATCTATCTATTTTTTTTTGGTGTAGATTTTAACGATTTTTCGCGCGTTTAATATCGAGAGCACGGATTGTAAATCGCGATCACGGGATGTCGAAATGCGCGCGTTTAACTTTTTCTGCCTCGCGATCCAAATCGGATTTTACTCCGAAGATTTCTCCATGAAAGCGGCGTCTGAAAATGCAACAGACGCCGCTCTCGCGGTGCCGTTTCTCGTGCCGACGCGCGCACATTCCGAGCTTTTCGTGGCTTTGATGGGTCTCAGACCGCCCTTTCCCTGTAGCCTCCCCCTCGAGCGTCTTCACGACGACGGCTTCTCGTCTAAAAACGGAACGCCATTCGCGTTTTTATCCGCCGTTCAGCGTCCTCCTCAGCGCGAGTATCTCGATCCATCGATCCTCCACGATCAACGTTTCGCGCGGAATAAGCGTCAAACGTGATATTCACGGGACGTTCGGCCAAATCTACTTTTCACCGAGTTGTTTTTTCCGCATCACGTCTTTATTTAATAGAAAAATCTATTTGGATCAAGAGCCGTTTTGCAAGCTTCTAAAAAGAAAATGATAAAGAAAGAAGCTGAGGAAAGTATAAGCGTATTTCGAAGGATTCGCTCGACTGCAACATCGTATTTAATGATCGTATCAGGAAGTATGCACTTTCGTGGCTAACACAATTTCCTCCTTCGAGTTCGAGGAGTTTTCAGTTCTCGCGGAATTTTGTCGCGATCGTATGCCGCGCCGCGGCGAGATTTAATGGCAAGTGCGCGGTGGCTTTTCTGGTTTTAAAGTTTGTAATTTGCATGCATTTGCTCGAGGCGTTGTGTACGCGTGTAAAAATCGCTTGGGGTAAAGTCCGCTTTTTTTTTCCAAACACCGAAAAGGCGGATTGCGGAGACAAACGTCTACCGAGAGCGTAGTTTAAAGGAGTTTAAAAAAAAACGGTTATATATAATATAATGTATTTAATGAATCGGCTTTTTAAAATCTCATCAGGATTTTTTGCTATGAGAAGGAAGGACGGAAAGAGCGACTAAATTAATTTCTAATTTCACTTACGAATGGAAAAACTGAAATGCCAAATTATATCATCCGCCAGATTCCGCCGTATTCCATTTAATGTTTAATATAAACTTTATTTTGAGTGTCGCTAAAGCAGATAAAATATATCAAGTTGTGCAATATTTAATTTCAAGTTAATTTTAACTCAATTAAATGGTGTGCTGAACTTTTATCATCAAAGAGATGATCTGTGATTTACAAATTGACAGTAATACATTATTCAACAAGAATTAAAAAAGCCATTAAAAACAGGATCAATGAAATTTTTGTTGAAAAAAAAATCAACTTTACATTACCTTATATTACTCAAAATATGAGTCAAAGAAACAGTAACAGTTTTAGAATACCTGATATATTCATGCCTAAAATAAACGACTGATAACTTCTTCACTGTTCGAGAGCCGCGTACACAGTTAATATTATCACGTTAATATGATTTGAGAATGTTTTATAATTGGCGAAAAGAGGCGAAAAGTCATGTTGTTTGCCGACAAACTTATAATTTGTGTTATAAAGGTATAGAACTTCAGATGTATATGCGCGCGACACAAGATCCAGGAGAAAGGTTTCATTTTGGTTATTATGTTTAAAAAGAAACTTAGTTTTATTATTGAAACACACAATCGCAAATTTATCAAAAGATATTAAATTACACTATAGCAGATATTCTGTTTAATTTCAAAGTCCCGATGAACTATACAGTTTAACGCGAACTACGTGCGTTAAATTCGACGGTGAACACGGATTTTAAGTATAGGACGAGCAATTATTTTCACTGGCGATAATTTCAACAGCGATTATTTTCGAGTGATTTTATTCCAAGCAATTTCGTGCGAGAAAAAGTGCTCCTTGGGAGCAAGGCGTTTTATAATTATTCGTCGCAGGTTACGATCAATCTAATGAATTTTAATATTTGAAATAATTTAGGGATCATTCTTTGACGCGGGACAGCATTGGTGGTCGATGATGTAGACAAGCTTTCGTCACACGTGATTTGGATTTCCGTGACTGGTGTTGGTTAAAGAGACGTCATGTGTTCGCTAGTTTGACAAACTGTGCACTTGTCCAGTTCGTGTCTATATTTGCAATAATATAAGAATATCGGTATATTAACCTTTTCAGGATGACAACAATAATTTCTTCTGGCCTTTTAAAAATTAAAGAGACAATTTTATTCTTGTCTCGGGAATCGAAGTTTCGAGATGTTTATTATAGAAGTTGAAATTGCAAAAATATAAGAATATTGTTAAGTGTTAATCTTTTCAGAGTGACAGCAATTTCTTCTGCCTTTTAAAAACTAAAGAGACAATTTCTCGTCTCGGGAATCGAAGTTTCGAGATGTTTAGAAGTTGAAATTATCGATCTTTTGGTAGATTTGCTGTTAATAAATGTAAGCAGAAAATTGCTAATGTAATGCACATCATTCATCTTCCAAATTAAAATAAACTTTAACAGAACTTGATTTCAATTTTATTATTTGCATCAATTTGAAGCCTGATGTACAATAAAAATAATTTTTCGAATAAATTTCGAGAAGCTACGACAAATTAATGATCTTTCTTGAAACTCGAGCTAAGAAAAATTTGCTTATCAATTTAACAAGGACTAACACGTATCTACTCTTGCTTGTATATGTATTCCGGCCATTTCTGGGACACTCTGCATCGTATTTGGAACGACGCAGCAATACGTCGCGTGATTGTAGCCGGCCTCAACAACCGAAGGGTTAACGTCCGGACGATTTGACATCCTTGGAAATTCGGACGCGATTGTCCGTCGAGGAGCAGTAACATGTTTAACAGCGAAGATATCTTGTGAGTAGTAAATTCGCTTGGTCTCTCTCTATCTCTCTCTCTCTCTCTCTCTCTCTCTCTCTCTCTCTCTCTCGCTCGCTCTCTATTTCTCGTGTAATTTGTATGTGTTTAAGGGAATGTGCA
>NW_012028718.1:564416-566696 GCF_000956235.1 Wasmannia auropunctata | reverse complement strand
AGAGAGAGAGAGAATGTGTGTGTGTTTGCGTTTATTCGCTTTATTACGAGTCACAGACTCCCGACAAGTTAATTCCTTACGAATGATTACCTCTTTCGTCGGAAGTACCTGTCTTTATATTACATGATCTTATATTACGAATGCATTCGAGGGTAGAGTATTCGCTTGGTCTCTCTCTCTCTCTCTCTCTCTCTCTCTCTCTCTCTCTCTCTCTCTCTCTCGCTCGCTCTCTATTTCTCGTGTAATTTGTATGTGTTTAAGGGAATGTGCATGGGTTGTCGGTATGTCGATGGATACAGAGACGTCACGTACAAAATTAAATTCAGCGAGCTGTAAAAAATGTTGTAATCCCACGCCAAAAAATGTAGTTATTTTTCATCCGACCATGAATTCGCGCGGCATGCGAAATTAAAAGAAGTCCAGGTTTTTATATAATAAAAGTGTGAAAATCGGGAAAAAAGATCTCGCGTCAGCGAATCGACCGATTTTCTTTAAATCGCGACGAAAATGCGCTGTGCCGCGTTCAGAGTAACGACTCTATCGAATTTCAATGCAAAATTCGTCAGGATATGAGCAATAATCGAAAGCAAACCAAATCGTCGCAACAATATACTTTCGTTACAACGATATAGAATAGTCCATTCAGTTGCAACAATGTAACGTTTGAACAATTACAACAATAAGCTTTTGTGACAAGAATGGTAGGGCAAATGATGACCTCGCTCATTTGATCGAAGAATACGGGATGCACGTGCTGGCGCCGATGTATGGCGCGAAATTGTAAATTCAAAGAGATGTGACGTAGAAAAACGATGAAATTATAATCACTTAAATTATAATGTATTGTGAATAATGCACGCAGGGCCAGCATCATTGTTGCGGGTATTATTAACTGTTATAGCTTAAATTTATATACACTGTATTCTGATGTGAATTGAGTGACACATTTAAGCTCTCTTTGATAATCCATTCGAATATAATTGCATGATACGGCTGTCATATATTTTACTATTACATCAAACTATATAGTTAATTATTAGATATTACTGCGATACCTGTTTTGCGTAAATATATACTTTAATCTGATCCATATGAACCATTGATTAATGAAATAGACAACAAAAATCAAAATATAGTCATTTTGCATTTGCAAAACAGCAATGTTTTTCTAAAGGGATTGAAATTTTATGCTCGCATTTTAATGCAACAGAATTTGAAAAGATATGCTTGTAAAATTGAAAAGTCATCGATATCGAAGTCAAATTTTTCTCACCGTACACTTTTCTTTACTGTTTTATTCTTCTACAAAGAGAAGATAGGGGTTGCCCAGCTTCCCCCTCCTCCCCCCGCATTCGCCTGTAGGTATCGTGCGGTTTTACGTTCCGGCTTGACGAATCGATCTTTACATGGACAAATTGGAAAGCTTGATTGATGCACGGTACGAGGTCGTACGGTAAACGGAGTAACAAAACGGCGTGCGCGCGGCAGAGACCAAGGGAAATACAGAGACGGAGGTCTCTTATTGCTGCTGTCAACAGCGAACATGAGGGTGGGAAACGGGCAATGATCGTGCATACACGGGGCGCGCGCTCGGTGGTGCTCGGGGCGGAGAAATTGGTTTAGTGTTTGCCTTTTTGACTGAAGTACTGTCAGTTACATTTGTACGTAGACCGCGCCTCAGCCTCCGAGGCCCGTGAAAGGGGGCAGGGAGGGGGCAGATGTAGCGGGAGAAGGGGTGACGGTGGCTATGCGGCGGCGGAAGGTTGATCGTCAAAAGCGCCCCGAGGAAAACCGCCAATCAATTGAAAGGGCAGCGGATCGATGTAGCGGCTCGCGCAATGTCGAGCATCTCGCGTGACGGGTCGCTCGCGTCGAGAAACGCGAGGGGGGGGGAGGAAAAAAATCGAGAACGGAAGAACGCCCGTTCGTTTGTACGCGCGCTTATATGATACAGCATTGTTCGCAGGTAAGGCTCAATCAGTAACACGCATTCAGGCACTTGCGACCGGTCTTAATCCGTCACGATTACGTCTCACGCGATTACGCAAAATCGTCTCATTTTTACGATTATGACAATCCGATTATAATTGCCGTCCGGTCAATGTGGAGGAACACGATATTATAACTCTCTAATTATGTCTCTAAAAATAGTAGAATTATAAGGACGTAAAAATTTCTAGCAGTTAAAAAATTGTTAATAATTAATACAGTTATTCAATATAATTTTTATCTGTTATTTTCGATTATATATATATATAAAATTATATATATATATATATA